>NC_052254.1:7906960-8036937 GCF_013401445.1 Tripterygium wilfordii
TTTAGTGCTCTTAAAAGTCTAACTTGCTAGTTGAGCCTATGTGCAACGTTTCGTAAGGTAAAGACGTGAATAGGCCAAGTTATGTCTCAAATTGCTCAAAGACGTGAAAAGCTCCTCTATGGACAGAGTTGAGCAATTCCAAAGCATCAATGAGGACCGTTTTACTTTATTGAGTGTTGTTAAAAGTCTAACTTGCTACTTGAGCCTTCGTGCAACGTTTCGTAAGGTAAAGACGCGAATAGACCAAGTAATCTTTGAAATTGCACAAAAACGTGAAAAGCATCTCTATGGAGAGAGTTGAGCAATTCCAAAGCATCAATGTGGACCGTCGTACTCTATTTAGTGCTCTTAAAAGTCTAACTCGCTAGTTGAGCCTTCGTGCCACTTTTCGTAAGGTAAAATTGCGAATAGACCAAGTTATGTTTGAAATTGCACAAAACGTGAAAAGCTCCTCTATGAGAGAGTTGAGCAATTCCAAAGCATCAATGTGGACCGTTGTACTCTATTTAGTGCTCGTAAAAGTCTAACTTGCTAAGTTGAGCCTTCGTGCCACTTTTCGTAAGGTAAAGAGGCGCGAATAGACCAAGTTATCTTTGAAATTGCACAAAAACGTGAAAAGCACCTCTATGGAGAGAGTTGAGCAATTCCAAAGCATCAATGTGGACCGTTGTACTCTATTTAGTGCTCTTAAAAGTCTAACTGGCTAGTTGAGCCTTCGTGCACGTTTCGTAAGTAAAGAATGCGAATAGACCAAGTTATCTTTGAAATTGCAACAAAAACGTGAAAAGCACCTCTATGGAGAGAGTTGAGCAATTCCAAAGCATCAATGTGGACCGTTGTACTCTATTTAGTGCTCTTAAAAGTCTAACTGGCTAGTTGAGCCTTCGTGCAACGTTTCGTAAGGTAAAGAAGCGAATAGACCAAGTTATCTTTGAAATTGCACAAAAACGTGAAAAGCACCTCTATGGAGAGAGTTGAGCAATTCCAAAGCATCAATGTGGACCGTCGTACTCTATTTAGTGCTCTTAAAAGTCTAACTCGCTAGTTGAGCCTTCGTACCACTTTTCGTAAGGTAAAGATGCGAATAGACCAAGTTATGTTTGAAATTGCACAAAAACGTGAAAAGCTCCTCTATGGAGAGAGTTAAGCAATTCGAAAGCATCAATGTGGACCGTTGTACTCTATTTAGTGCTCTTAAAAGTCTAACTTGCTAGTTGAGCCTATGTGCAACGTTTCGTAAGGTAAAGACGTGAATAGGCCAAGTTATGTCTCAAATTGCTCAAAGACGTGAAAAGCTCCTCTATGGACAGAGTTGAGCAATTCCAAAGCATCAATGAGGACCGTTTTACTTTATTGAGTGTTGTTAAAAGTCTAACTTGCTACTTGAGCCTTCGTGCAACGTTTCGTAAGGTAAAGACGCGAATAGACCAAGTAATCTTTGAAATTGCACAAAAACGTGAAAAGCACCTCTATGGAGAGAGTTGAGCAATTCCAAAGCATCAATGTGGACCGTCGTACTCTATTTAGTGCTCTTAAAAGTCTAACTCGCTAGTTGAGCCTTCGTGCCACTTTTCGTAAGGTAAAATTGCGAATAGACCAAGTTATGTTTGAAATTGCACAAAAACGTGAAAAGCTCCTCTATGGAGAGAGTTGAGCAATTCCAAAGCATCAATGTGGACCGTTGTACTCTATTTAGTGCTCTTATAAGTCTAACTGGCTAGTTGAGCCTTCGTGCAACGTTTCGTAAGGTAAAGGCGCGAATAGACCAAGTTATCTTTGAAATTGCACAAAAACGTGAAAAGCACCTCTATGGAGAGAGTTGAGCAATTCCAAAGCATCAATGTGGACCGTCGTACTCTATTTAGTGCTCTTAAAAGTCTAACTGGCTAGTTGAGCCTTCGTGCACGTTTCGTAAGGTAAAGAATGCGAATAGACCAAGTTATCGTTTGAAATTGCACAAAAACGTGAAAAGCTCCTCTATGGAGAGAGTTGAGCAATTACCAAAGCATCAATGTGGACCGTCGTACTCTATTTAGTGCTCTTAAAAGTCTAACTTGCTAGTTGAGCCTTCGTGCCACTTTTCGTAAGGTAAAGATGCGAATAGACCAAGTTATGTTTGAAATTGCACAAAAACGTGAAAAGCTCCTCTATGGAGAGAGTTGAGCAATTCCAAAGCATCAATGTGGACCGTTGTACTCTATTTAGTGCTCTTAAAAGTCTAACTTGCTAGTTGAGCCTTCGTGCCAACGTTTCGTAAGGTAAAGATGCGAATAGACCAAGTTATGTTTGAAATTGCACAAAAACGTGAAAAACTCCTCTATGGAGAGAGTTGAGCAATTCCAAAGCATCAATGTGGACCGTCGTACTCTATTTAGTGCTCTTAAAAGTCTAACTCGCTAGTTGAGCCTTCGTGCCACGTTTCGTAAGGTAAAGAAGCGAATAGACCAAGTTATCTTTGAAATTGCACAAAAACGTGAAAAGCTCCTCTATGGAGAGAGTTGAGCAATTCCAAAGCATCAATGTGGACCGTCGTACTCTATTTAGTGCTCTTAAAAGTCTAACTTCGCTAGTTGAGCCTTCGTACCACTTTTCGTATGGTAAAGATGCGAATAGACCAAGTTATGTTTGAAATTGCACAAAAACGTGAAAAGCTCCTCTATGGAGAGAGTTGAGCAATTCCAAAGCATCAATGTGGACCGTTGTACTCTATTTAGTGCTCTTAAAAGTCTAACTTGCTAGTTGAGCCTATCGTGCCACTTTTCGTAAGGTAAAGATCGCGAATAGGACCAAGTTATGTTTGAAATTGCATCAAAGACGTGAAAAGCTCCTCTATGGACAGAGTTGAGCAATTCCAAAGCATCAATGATGGACCGTTTTACTCTATTTAGTGCTCTTAAAAGTCTAACTGGCTAGTTGAGCCTTCGTGCAACGTTTCGTAAGGTAAAGAAGCGAATAGACCAAGTTATCTTTGAAATTGCACAAAAACGTGAAAAGCACCTCTATGGAGAGAGTTGAGCAATACCAAAGCATCAATGTGGACCGTCGTACTCTATTTAGTGCTCTTAAAAGTCTAACTCGCTAGTTGAGCCTTCGTGCCACTTTTCGTAAGGTAAAATTGCGAATAGACCAAGTTATGTTTGAAATTGCACAAAAACGTGAAAAGCTCCTCTATGGAGAGAGTTGAGCAATTCCAAAGCATCAATGTGGACCGTTGTACTCTATTTAGTGCTCTTAAAAGTCTAACTGGCTAGTTGAGCCTTCGTGCAACGTTTCGTAAGGTAAAGAGCGCGAATAGACCAAGTTATCTTTGAAATTGCACAAAAACGTGAAAAGCACCTCTATGGAGAGAGTTGAGCAATTCCAAAGCATCAATGTGGACCGTTGTACTCTATTTAGTGCTCTTAAAAGTCTAACTGGCTAGTTGAGCCTTCGTGCAACGTTTCGTAAGGTAAAGAAGCGAATAGACCAAGTTATCTTTGAAATTGCACAAAAACGTGAAAAGCTACCTCTATGGAGAGAGTTGAGCAATTACCAAAGCATCAATGTGGACCGTCGTACTCTATTTAGTGCTCTTAAAAGTCTAACTTCGCTAGTTGAGCCTTCGTGCCACTTTTCGTAAGGTAAAGATGCGAATAGACCAAGTTATGTTTGAAATTGCACAAAAAACGTGAAAAGCTCCTCTATGGAGAGAGTTGAGCAATTCCAAAGCATCAATGTGGACCGTTGTACTCTATTTAGTGCTCTTAAAAGTCTAACTTGCTAGTTGAGCCTTCGTGCCACGTTTCGTAAGGTAAAGGATGCGAATAGAACAAGTTATGTTTGAAATTGCACAAAAACGTGAAAAGCTCCTCTATGGAGAGAGTTGAGCAATTCCAAAGCATCAATGTGGACCGTCGTACTCTATTTAGTGCTCTTAAAAGTCTAACTTGCTAGTTGAGCCTTCGTGCAACTTTTCGTAAGGTAAAGAATGCGAATAGACCAAGTTATCTTTGAAATTGCACAAAAACGTGAAAAGCACCTCTATGGAGAGAGTTGAGCAATTCCAAAGCATCAATGTGGACCGTCGTACTCAATTTAGTGCTCTTAAAAGTCTAACTCGCTAGTTGAGCCTTCGTACCACTTTTCGTATGGTAAAGATGCGAATAGATCAAGTTATGTTTGAAATTGCACAAAAGCGTGAAAAGCTCCTCTATGGAGAGAGTTGAGCAATTCCAAAGCATCAATGTGGACCGTTGTACTCTATTTAGTGCTCTTAAAAGTCTAACTGGCTAGTTGAGCCTTCGTGCAACGTTTCGTAAGGTAAAGAAGCGAATAGACCAAGTTATCTTTGAAATTGCACAAAAACGTGAAAAGCACCTCTATGGAGAGAGTTGAGCAATTCCAAAGCATCAATGTGGACCGTCGTACTCTATTTAGTGCTCTTAAAAGTCTAACTTGCTAGTTGAGCCTTCGTGCCACTTTTCGTAAGGTAAAGATGCGAATAGACCAAGTTATGTTTGAAATTGCACAAAAGCGTGAAAAGCTCCTCTATGGAGAGAGTTGAGCAATTCCAAAGCATCAATGTGGACCGTTGTACTCTATTTAGTGCTCTTAAAAGTCTAACTTGCTAGTTGAGCCTTCGTGCAACGTTTCGTAAGGTAAAGACGCGAATAGACCAAGTTATGTTTGAAATTGCACAAAAACGTGAAAAGCTCCTCTATGGAGAGAGTTGAGCAATTCCAAAGCATCAATGTGGACCGTCGTACTCTATTTAGTGCTCTTAAAAGTCTAACTTGCTAGTTGAGCCTTCGTGCCACTTTTCGTGAGGTAAAGATGCGAATAGACCAAGTTATGTTTGAAATTGCACAAAAACGTGAAAAGCTCCTCTATGGAGAGAGTTGAGCAATTCCAAAGCATCAATGTGGACCGTCGTACTCTATTTAGTGCTCTTGAAAAGTCTAACTTGCTAGTTGAGCCTTCGTGCAACGTTTCGTAAGGTAAAGACGCGAATAGACCAAGTTATGTTCTGAAATTGCTACAAAGACGTGAAAAGCTCCTCTATGGAAGAGAGTTGAGCAATTCCAAAGCATCAATGTGGACCGTCGTACTCTTATTGAGTGCTCTTAAAAGTCTAACTTGCTACTTGAGCCTTCGTGCAACGTTTCGGAAGGTAAAGATGCGAATATACCAAGTTATGTTTCGAAATTGCATCAAAAACGTGAAAACTCCTCTATGGAAAGAGTTGAGCAAGTTCCAAAGCATCAATGTGGACCGTCGTACTCTATTTAGTGCTCTTAAAAGTCTAACTTGCTAGTTGAGCCTTCGTGCCACTTTTCGTAAGGTAAAGATGCGAATAGACCAAGTTGTGTTTGAAATTGCACAAAAACGTGAAAACTCCTCTATGGAAAGAGTTGAGCAATTCCAAAGCATCAATGTGGACCGTCGTACTCTATTTAGTGCTCTTAAAAGTCTAACTTGCTAGTTGAGCCTTCGTGCCACTTTTCGTAAGGTAAAGATGCGAATAGACCAAGTTATGTTTGAAATTGCACAAAAACGTGAAAAGCTCCTCTATGGAGAGAGTTGAGCAATTCCAAAGCATCAATGTGGACCGTTCGTACTCTATTTAGTGCTCTTAAAAGTCTAACTTGCTAGTTGAGCCTTCGTGCCACTTTTCGTAAGGTAAAGATGCGAATAGACCAAGTTATGTTTGAAATTGCACAAAAACGTGAAAAGCTCCTCTATGGAGAGAGTTGAGCAATTCCAAAGCATCAATGTGGACCGTCGTACTCTATTTAGTGCTCTTAAAAGTCTAACTTGCTAGTTGAGCCTTCGTGCCACTTTTCGTAAGGTAAAGATGCGAATAGACCAAGTTGTGTTTGAAATTGCACAAAAACGTGAAAACTCCTCTATGGAAAGAGTTGAGCAATTCCAAAGCATCAATGTGGACCGTCGTACTCTATTTAGTGCTCTTAAAAGTCTAACTTGCTAGTTGAGCCTTCGTGCCACTTTTCGTAAGGTAAAGATGCGAATAGACCAAGTTGTGTTTGAAATTGCACAAAAACGTGAAAACTCCTCTATGGAAAGAGTTGAGCAATTCCAAAGCATCAATGTGGACCGTCGTACTCTATTTAGTGCTCTTAAAAGTCTAACTTGCTAGTTGAGCCTTCGTGCCACTTATCGTAAGGTAAAGTTGCGAATAGACCAAGTTATGTTTGAAATTGCACAAAAACGTGAAAAGCTCCTCTATGGAGAGAGTTGAGCAATTCCAAAGCATCAATGTGGACCGTTGTACTCTATTTAGTGCTCTTAAATGTCTAACTTGCTAGTTGAGCCTTCGTGCCACTTATCGTAAGGTAAAGATGCGAATAGACCAAGTTGTAATTGAAATTGCACAAAAACTTGAAAACTCCTCTATGGAAAGAGTTGAGCAACTCCAAAGCATCAATGTGGACCGTCGTACTCTATTTAGTGCTCTTAAAAGTCTAACTTGCTAGTTGAGCCTTCGTGCCACTTATCGTAAGGTAAAGATGCGAATAGACCAAGTTGTAATTGAAATTGCACAAAAACTTGAAAACTCCTCTATGGAAAGAGTTGAGCAACTCCAAAGCATCAATGTGGACCGTCGTACTCTATTTAGTGCTCTTAAAAGTCTAACTTGCTAGTTGAGCCTTCGTGCCACTTATCGTAAGGTAAAGTTGCGAATAGACCAAGTTATGTTTGAAATTGCACAAAAACGTGAAAAGCTCCTCTATGGAGAGAGTTGAGCAATTCCAAAGCATCAATGTGGACCGTTGTACTCTATTTAGTGCTCTTAAATGTCTAACTTGCTAGTTGAGCCTTCGTGCCACGTTTCGTAAGGTAAAGATGCGAATAGACCAAGTTATGTTTGAAATTGCACAAAAACGTGAAAAGCTCCTCTATGGAGAGAGTTGAGCAATTCCAAAGCATCAATGTGGACCGTCGTACTCTATTTAGTGCTCTTAAAAGTCTAACTTGCTAGTTGAGCCTTCGTGCCACTTTTCGTAAGGTAAAGATCCGAATAGACCAAGTTGTTATTGAAATTGCACAAAAACGTGAAAACTCCTCTATGGAAAGAGTTGAGCAATTCCAAAGCATCAATGTGGACCGTCGTACTCTATTTAGTGCTCTTAAAAGTCTAACTTGCTAGTTGAGCCTTCGTGCCACTTTTCGTAAGGTAAAGATGCGAATAGACCAAGTTATGTTTGAAATTGCACAAAAACGTGAAAAGCTCCTCTATGGAGAGAGTTGAGCAATTCCAAAGCATCAATGTGGACCGTTGTACTCTATTTAGTGCTCTTAAAAGTCTAACTTGCTAGTTGAGCCTTCGTGCAACGTTTCGTAAGGTAAAGACGCGAATAGACCAAGTTATGTTTGAAATTGCACAAAAACGTGAAAAGCTCCTCTATGGAGAGAGTTGAGCAATTCCAAAGCATCAATGTGGACCGTCGTACTCTATTTAGTGCTCTTAAAAGTCTAACTTGCTAGTTGAGCCTTCGTGCCACTTTTCGTAAGGTAAAGATGCGAATAGACCAAGTTATGTTTGAAATTGCACAAAAACGTGAAAAGCTCCTCTATGGAAAGAGTTGAGCAATTCCAAAGCATCAATGTGGACCGTTCGTACTCTATTTAGTGCTCTTAAAAGTCTAACTTGCTAGTTGAGCCTTCGTGCAACGTTTCGTAAGGTAAAGACGCGAATAGACCAAGTTATGTTTGAAATTGCACAAAAACGTGAAAAGCTCCTCTATGGAGAGAGTTGAGCAATTCCAAAGCATCAATGTGGACCGTGGTACTCTATTTAGTGCTCTTAAAAGTCTAACTTGCTAGTTGAGCCTTCGTGCCACTTTTCGTAAGGTAAACATGCGAATAGACCAAGTTATGTTTGAAATTGCACAAAAAAGTGAAAAGCTCCTCTATGCAGAGAGTTGAGCAATTCGAAAGCATCAATGTGGACCGTCGTACTCTATTTAGTGCTCTTAAAAGTCTAACTTGCTAGTTGAGCGTTCGTGCCACGTTTCGTAAGGTAAAGATGCGAATAGACCAAGTTATGTTTGAAATTGCACAAAATCGTGAAAAGCTCCTCTATGGAGAGAGTTGAGCAATTCCAAAGCATCAATGTGGACCGTTCGTACTCTATTTAGTGCTCTTAAAAGTCTAACTTGCTAGTTGAGCCTTCGTGCCACTTTTCGTAAGGTAAAGACGCGAATAGACCAAGTTATGTTTGAAATTGCACAAAAACGTGAAAAGCTCCTCTATGGAGAGAGTTGAGCAATTCCAAAGCATCAATGTGGACCGTCGTACTCTATTTAGTGCTCTTAAAAGTCTAACTTGCTAGTTGAGCCTTCGTGCCACGTTTCGTAAGGTAAAGATGCGAATAGACCAAGTTATGTTTGAAATTGCACAAAGACGTGAAAAGCTCCTCTATGGAGAGAGTTGAGCAATTCCAAAGCATCAATGTGGACCGTCGTACTCTATTTAGTGCTCTTAAAAGTCTAACTTGCTAGTTGAGCCTTCGTGCCACTTTTCGTAAGGTAAAGATGCGAATAGACCAAGTTATGTTTGAAATTGCACAAAAACGTGAAAAGCTCCTCTATGGAAAGAGTTGAGCAATTCCAAAGCATCAATGTGGACCGTCGTACTCTATTTAGTGCTCTTAAAAGTCTAACTTGCTAGTTGAGCCTTCGTGCCACTTTTCGTAAGGTAAAGATAGCGAATAGACCAAGTTATGTTTGAAATTGCACAAAAACGTGAAAAGCTCCTCTATGGAGAGAGTTGAGCAATTCCAAAGCATCAATGTGGACCGTCGTACTCTATTTAGTGCTCTTAAAAGTCTAACTTGCTAGTTGAGCCTTCGTGCCACTTTTCGTAAGGTAAAGATGCGAATAGACCAAGTTGTGTTTGAAATTGCACAAAAACGTGAAATGCTCCTCTATGGAGAGAGTTGAGCAATTCCAAAGCATCAATGTGGACCGTCGTACTCTATTTAGTGCTCTTAAAAGTCTAACTTGCTAGTTGAGCCTTCGTGCCACTTTTCGTAAGGTAAAGATGCGAATAGACCAAGTTATGTTTGAAATTGCACAAAAACGTGAAAAGCTCTTCTATGGAGAGAGTTGAGCAATTCCAAAGCATCAATGTGGACCGTTGTACTCTATTTAGTGCTCTTAAAAGTCTAACTTGCTAGTTGAGCCTTCGTGCAACGTTTCGTAAGGTAAAGAAGCGAATAGACCAAGTTATGTTTGAAATTGCACAAAAACGTGAAAAGCTCCTCTATGGAGAGAGTTGAGCAATTCCAAAGCATCAATGTGGACCGTTGTACTCTATTTAGTGCTCTTAAAAGTCTAACTCGCTAGTTGAGCCTTCGTGCCACTTTTCGTAAGGTAAAGATGCGAATAGACCAAGTTGTGTTTGAAATTGCACAAAAACGTGAAAACTCCTCTATGGAAAGAGTTGAGCAATTCCAAAGCATCAATGTGGACCGTCGTACTCTATTTAGTGCTCTTAAAAGTCTAACTTGCTAGTTGAGCCTTCGTGCCACTTTTCGTAAGGTAAAGATCCGAATAGACCAAGTTATGTTTGAAATTGCACAAAAACGTGAAAAGCTCCTCTATGGAGAGAGTTGAGCAATTCCAAAGCATCAATGTGGACCGTCGTACTCTATTTAGTGCTCTTAAAAGTCTAACTTGCTAGTTGAGCCTTCGTGCAACGTTTCGTAAGGTAAAGACGTGAATAGACCAAGTTATGTTTGAAATTGCACAAAAACGTGAAAAGCTCCTCTATGGAGAGAGTTGAGCAATTCCAAAGCATCAATGTGGACCGTCGTACTCTATTTAGTGCTCTTAAAAGTCTAACTTGCTAGTTGAGCCTTCGTGCCACTTTTCGTAAGGTAAAGATGCGAATAGACCAAGTTATGTTTGAAATTGCACAAAAACGTGAAAAGCTCCTCTATGGAGAGAGTTGAGCAATTCCAAAGCATCAATGTGGACCGTCGTACTCTATTTAGTGCTCTTAAAAGTCTAACTCGCTAGTTGAGCCTTCGTGCCACTTTTCGTAAGGTAAAGATGCGAATAGACCAAGTTGTGTTTGAAATTGCACAAAAACGTGAAAACTCCTCTATGGAAAGAGTTGAGCAATTCCAAAGCATCAATGTGGACCGTCGTACTCTATTTAGTGCTCTTAAAAGTCTAACTTGCTAGTTGAGCCTTCGTGCCACTTTTCGTAAGGTAAAGATGCGAATAGACCAAGTTAGTGTTTGAAATTGCACAAAAACGTGAAAAGCTCCTCTATGGAGAGAGTTGAGCAATTCCAAAGCATCAATGTGGACCGTCGTACTCTATTTAGTGCTCTTAAAAGTCTAACTTGCTAGTTGAGCCTTCGTGCCACGTTTCGTAAGGTAAAGACGCGAATAGACCAAGTTATGTTTGAAATTGCACAAAAACGTGAAAAGCTCCTCTATGGAGAGAGTTGAGCAATTCCAAAGCATCAATGTGGACCGTCGTACTCTATTTAGTGCTCTTAAAAGTCTAACTTGCTAGTTGAGCCTTCGTGCCACTTTTCGTAAGGTAAAGATGCGAATAGACCAAGTTATGTTTGAAATTGCACAAAAACGTGAAAAGCTCCTCTATGGAGAGAGTTGAGCAATTCCAAAGCATCAATGTGGACCGTTCGTACTCTATTTAGTGCTCTTAAAAGTCTAACTTGCTAGTTGAGCCTTCGTGCCACGTTTCGTAAGGTAAAGACGCGAATAGACCAAGTTATGTTTGAAATTGCACAAAAACGTGAAAAGCTCCTCTATGGAGAGAGTTGAGCAATTCCAAAGCATCAATGTGGACCGTCGTACTCTATTTAGTGCTCTTAAAAGTCTAACTTGCTAGTTGAGCCTTCGTGCCACTTTTCGTAAGGTAAAGATGCGAATAGACCAAGTTATGTTTGAAATTGCACAAAAACGTGAAAAGCTCCTCTATGGAGAGAGTTGAGCAATTCCAAAGCATCAATGTGGACCGTCGTACTCTATTTAGTGCTCTTAAAAGTCTAACTTGCTAGTTGAGCCTTCGTGCCACTTTTCGTAAGGTAAAGATGCGAATAGACCAAGTTATGTTTGAAATTGCACAAAAACGTGAAAAGCTCCTCTATGGAGAGAGTTGAGCAATTCCAAAGCATCAATGTGGACCGTCGTACTCTATTTAGTGCTCTTAAAAGTCTAACTTGCTAGTTGAGCCTTCGTGCCACTTTTCGTAAGGTAAAGATGCGAATAGACCAAGTTATGTTTGAAATTGCACAAAAACGTGAAAAGCTCCTCTATGGAGAGAGTTGAGCAATTCCAAAGCATCAATGTGGACCGTCGTACTCTATTTAGTGCTCTTAAAAGTCTAACTTCGCTAGTTGAGCCTTCGTGCCACTTTTCGTAAGGTAAAGATGCGAATAGACCAAGTTGTGTTTGAAATTGCACAAAAACGTGAAAAGCTCCTCTATGGAGAAGAGTTGAGCAATTCCAAAGCATCAATGTGGACCGTCGTACTCTATTTAGTGCTCTTAAAAGTCTAACTTGCTAGTTGAGCCTTCGTGCCACTTTTCGTAAGGTAAAGATGCGAATAGACCAAGTTATGTTTGAAATTGCACAAAAACGTGAAAAGCTCCTCTATGGAGAGAGTTGAGCAATTCCAAAGCATCAATGTGGACCGTCGTACTCTATTTAGTGCTCTTAAAAGTCTAACTTGCTAGTTGAGCCTTCGTGCCACTTTTCGTAAGGTAAAGATGCGAATAGACCAAGTTATGTTTGAAATTGCACAAAAACGTGAAAAGCTCCTCTATGGAGAGAGTTGAGCAATTCCAAAGCATCAATGTGGACCGTCGTACTCTATTTAGTGCTCTTAAAAGTCTAACTTGCTAGTTGAGCCTTCGTGCCACTTTTCGTAAGGTAAAGATGCGAATAGACCAAGTTATGTTTGAAATTGCACAAAAACGTGAAAAGCTCCTCTATGGAGAGAGTTGAGCAATTCCAAAGCATCAATGTGGACCGTCGTACTCTATTTAGTGCTCTTAAAAGTCTAACTTGCTAGTTGAGCCTTCGTGCCACGTTTCGTAAGGTAAAGATGCGAATAGACCAAGTTGTGTTTGAAATTGCACAAAAACGTGAAAACTCCTCTATGGAAAGAGTTGAGCAATTCCAAAGCATCAATGTGGACCGTCGTACTCTATTTAGTGCTCTTAAAAGTCTAACTTGCTAGTTGAGCCTTCGTGCCACTTTTCGTAAGGTAAAGATGCGAATAGACCAAGTTATGTTTGAAATTGCACAAAAACGTGAAAAGCTCCTCTATGGAGAAGAGTTGAGCAATTCCAAAGCATCAATGTGGACCGTCGTACTCTATTTAGTGCTCTTAAAAGTCTAACTTGCTAGTTGAGCCTTCGTGCCACTTTTCGTAAGGTAAAGATGCGAATAGACCAAGTTATGTTTGAAATTGCACAAAAACGTGAAAAGCTCCTCTATGGAGAGAGTTGAGCAATTCCAAAGCATCAATGTGGACCGTCGTACTCTATTTAGTGCTCTTAAAAGTCTAACTTGCTAGTTGAGCCTTCGTGCCACGTTTCGTAAGGTAAAGATGCGAATAGACCAAGTTATGTTTGAAATTGCACAAAAACGTGAAAAGCTCCTCTATGGAGAGAGTTGAGCAATTCCAAAGCATCAATGTGGACCGTCGTACTCTATTTAGTGCTCTTAAAAGTCTAACTTGCTAGTTGAGCCTTCGTGCCACTTTTCGTAAGGTAAAGATGCGAATAGACCAAGTTATGTTTGAAATTGCACAAAAACGTGAAAAGCTCCTCTATGGAGAGAGTTGAGCAATTCCAAAGCATCAATGTGGACCGCCGTACTCTATTTAGTGCTCTTAAAAGTCTAACTTGCTAGTTGAGCCTTCGTGCCACTTTTCGTAAGGTAAAGATGCGAATAGACCAAGTTATGTTTGAAATTGCACAAAAACGTGAAAAGCTCCTCTATGGAGAGAGTTGAGCAATTCCAAAGCATCAATGTGGACCGTTGTACTCTATTTAGTGCTCTTAAAAGTCTAACTTGCTAGTTGAGCCTTCGTGCCACGTTTCGTAAGGTAAAGATGCGAATAGACCAAGTTATGTTTGAAATTGCACAAAAACGTGAAAAGCTCCTCTATGGAGAGAGTTGAGCAATTCCAAAGCATCAATGTGGACCGTCGTACTCTATTTAGTGCTCTTAAAAGTCTAACTTGCTAGTTGAGCCTTCGTGCCACTTTTCGTAAGGTAAAGATGCGAAAAGACCAAGTTATGTTTGAAATTGCACAAAAACGTGAAATGCTCCTCTATGGAAAGAGTTGAGCAATTCGAAAGCATCAATGTGGACCGTTGTACTCTATTTAGTGCTCTTAAAAGTCTAACTTGCTAGTTGAGCCTTCGTGCCACTTTACGTAAGGTAAAGATCCGAATAGACCAAGTTGTGTTTGAAATTGCACAAAAACGTGAAAACTCCTCTATGGAAAGAGTTGAGCAATTCCAAAGCATCAATGTGGACCGTCGTACTCTATTTAGTGCTCTTAAAAGTCTAACTTGCTAGTTGAGCCTTCGTGCCACTTTTCGTAAGGTAAAGATGCGAATAGACCAAGTTATGTTTGAAATTGCACAAAAACGTGAAAAGCTCCTCTATGGAGAGAGTTGAGCAATTCCAAAGCATCAATGTGGACCGTCGTACTCTATTTAGTGCTCTTAAAAGTCTAACTTGCTAGTTGAGCCTTCGTGCCACTTTTCGTAAGGTAAAGATGCGAATAGACCAAGTTATGTTTGAAATTGCACAAAAACGTGAAAAGCTCCTCTATGGAGAGAGTTGAGCAATTCCAAAGCATCAATGTGGACCGTGGTACTCTATTTAGTGCTCTTAAAAGTCTAACTTGCTAGTTGAGCCTTCGTGCAACTTTTCGTAAGGTAAAGACGCGAATAGACCAAGTTATGTTTGAAATTGCACAAAAACGTGAAAAGCTCCTCTATGGAGAGAGTTGAGCAATTCCAAAGCATCAATGTGGACCGTCGTACTCTATTTAGTGCTCTTAAAAGTCTAACTCGCTAGTTGAGCCTTCGTGCCACTTTTCGTAAGGTAAAGATGCGAATAGACCAAGTTGTGTTTGAAATTGCACAAAAACGTGAAAACTCCTCTATGGAAAGAGTTGAGCAATTCCAAAGCATCAATGTGGACCGTCGTACTCTATTTAGTGCTCTTAAAAGTCTAACTTGCTAGTTGAGCCTTCGTGCCACTTTTCGTAAGGTAAAGATGCGAATAGACCAAGTTATGTTTGAAATTGCACAAAAACGTGAAAAGCTCCTCTATGGAGAGAGTTGAGCAATTCCAAAGCATCAATGTGGACCGTCGTACTCTATTTAGTGCTCTTAAAAGTCTAACTTGCTAGTTGAGCCTTCGTGCCACTTTTCGTAAGGTAAAGATGCGAATAGACCAAGTTATGTTTGAAATTGCACAAAAACGTGAAAAGCTCCTCTATGGAGAGAGTTGAGCAATTCCAAAGCATCAATGTGGACCGTCGTACTCTATTTAGTGCTCTTAAAAGTCTAACTTGCTAGTTGAGCCTTCGTGCCACTTTTCGTAAGGTAAAGATGCGAATAGACCAAGTTATGTTTGAAATTGCACAAAAACGTGAAAAGCTCCTCTATGGAGAGAGTTGAGCAATTCCAAAGCATCAATGTGGACCGTCGTACTCTATTTAGTGCTCTTAAAAGTCTAACTTGCTAGTTGAGCCTTCGTGCCACTTTTCGTAAGGTAAAGATGCGAATAGACCAAGTTATGTTTGAAATTGCACAAAAACGTGAAAAGCTCCTCTATGGAGAGAGTTGAGCAATTCCAAAGCATCAATGTGGACCGTCGTACTCTATTTAGTGCTCTTAAAAGTCTAACTTGCTAGTTGAGCCTTCGTGCCACGTTTCGTAAGGTAAAGATGCGAATAGACCAAGTTATGTTTGAAATTGCACAAAAACGTGAAAAGCTCCTCTATGGAGAGAGTTGAGCAATTCCAAAGCATCAATGTGGACCGTCGTACTCTATTTAGTGCTCTTAAAAGTCTAACTTGCTAGTTGAGCCTTCGTGCCACTTTTCGTAAGGTAAAGATGCGAATAGACCAAGTTATGTTTGAAATTGCACAAAAACGTGAAAAGCTCCTCTATGGAGAGAGTTGAGCAATTCCAAAGCATCAATGTGGACCGTCGTACTCTATTTAGTGCTCTTAAAAGTCTAACTTGCTAGTTGAGCCTTCGTGCCACTTTTCGTAAGGTAAAGATGCGAATAGACCAAGTTATGTTTGAAATTGCACAAAAACGTGAAAAGCTCCTCTATGGAAAGAGTTGAGCAATTCCAAAGCATCAATGTGGACCGTCGTACTCTATTTAGTGCTCTTAAAAGTCTAACTTGCTAGTTGAGCCTTCGTGCCACTTTCCGTAAGGTAAAGATGCGAATAGACCAAGTTATGTTTGAAATTGCACAAAAACGTGAAAAGCTCCTCTATGGAAAGAGTTGAGCAATTCCAAAGCATCAATGTGGACCGTCGTACTCTATTTAGTGCTCTTAAAAGTCTAACTTGCTAGTTGAGCCTTCGTGCCACTTTTCGTAAGGTAAAGATGCGAATAGACCAAGTTATGTTTGAAATTGCACAAAAACGTGAAAAGCTCCTCTATGGAGAGAGTTGAGCAATTCCAAAGCATCAATGTGGACCGTCGTACTCTATTTAGTGCTCTTAAAAGTCTAACTTGCTAGTTGAGCCTTCGTGCCACTTTTCGTAAGGTAAAGATGCGAATAGACCAAGTTATGTTTCAAATTACACAAAAACGTGAAAAGCTCCTCTATGGACAGAGTTGAGCAATTCCAAAGCATCAATGTGGACCGTCGTACTCTATTTAGTGCTCTTAAAAGTCTAACTCGCTAGTTGAGCCTTCGTGCCACGTTTCGTAAGGTAAAGATGCGAATAGACCAAGTTATGTTTGAAATTGCACAAAAACGTGAAAATGCTCCTCTATGGAGAGAGTTGAGCAATTCCAAAGCATCAATGTGGACCGTCGTACTCTATTTAGTGCTCTTAAAAGTCTAACTTGCTAGTTGAGCCTTCGTGCCACTTTTCGTAAGGTAAAGATGCGAATAGACCAAGTTGTGTTTGAAATTGCACAAAAACGTGAAAACTCCTCTATGGAAAGAGTTGAGCAATTCCAAAGCATCAATGTGGACCGTCGTACTCTATTTAGTGCTCTTAAAAGTCTAACTTGCTAGTTGAGCCTTCGTGCCACTTTTCGTAAGGTAAAGATGCGAATAGACCAAGTTATGTTTGAAATTGCACAAAAACGTGAAAAGCTCCTCTATGGAGAGAGTTGAGCAATTCCAAAGCATCAATGTGGACCGTCGTACTCTATTTAGTGCTCTTAAAAGTCTAACTTGCTAGTTGAGCCTTCGTGCCACTTTTCGTAAGGTAAAGATGCGAATAGACCAAGTTATGTTTGAAATTGCACAAAAACGTGAAAAGCTCCTCTATGGAGAGAGTTGAGCAATTCCAAAGCATCAATGTGGACCGTCGTACTCTATTTAGTGCTCTTAAAAGTCTAACTTGCTAGTTGAGCCTTCGTGCCACGTTTCGTAAGGTAAAGATGCGAATAGACCAAGTTATGTTTGAAATTGCACAAAAACGTGAAATGCTCCTCTATGGAGAGAGTTGAGCAATTCCAAAGCATCAATGTGGACCGTCGTACTCTATTTAGTGCTCTTAAAAGTCTAACTTGCTAGTTGAGCCTTCGTGCCACTTTTCGTAAGGTAAAGATGCGAATAGACCAAGTTCTGTTTGAAATTGCACAAAAACGTGAAAAGCTCCTCTATGGAAAGAGTTGAGCAATTCCAAATCATCAATGTGGACCGTCGTACTCTATTTAGTGCTCTTAAAAGTCTAACTTGCTAATTGAGCCTTCGTGCCACTTTTCGTAAGGTAAAGATGCGAATAGACCAAGTTATGTTTGAAATTGCACAAAAACGTGAAAAGCTCCTCTATGGAGAGAGTTGAGCAATTCCAAAGCATCAATGTGGACCGTCGTACTCTATTTAGTGCTCTTAAAAGTCTAACTTGCTAGTTGAGCCTTCGTGCCACTTTTCGTAAGGTAAAGATCGCGAATAGACCAAGTTATGTTTGAAATTGCACAAAAACGTGAAAAGCTCCTCTATGGAGAGAGTTAAGCAATTCCAAAGCATCAATGTGGACCGTTGTACTCTATTTAGTGCTCTTAAAAGTTTAACTTGCTAGTTGAGCCTTCGTGCCACTTTTCGTAAGGTAAAGATGCGAATAGACCAAGTTATGTTTGAAAGTGCACAAAAACGTGAAAAGCTCCTCTATGGAGAGAGTTGAGCAATTCCAAAGCATCAATGTGGACCATCGTACTCTATTTAGTGCTCTTAAAAGTCTAACTTGCTAGTTGAGCCTTCGTGCCACTTTTCGTAAGGTAAAGATGCGAATAGACCAAGTTGTGTTTGAAATTGCACAAAAACGTGAAAACTCCTCTATCGAAAGAGTTGAGCAATTCCAAAGCATCAATGTGGACCGTCGTACTCTATTTAGTGCTCTTAAAAGTCTAACCTGCTAGTTGAGCCTTCGTGCGACTTTTCGTAAGGTAAAGATGCGAATAGACCAAGTTCTGTTTGAAATTGCACAAAAACGTGAAAAGCTCCTCTATGGAGAGAGTTGAGCAATTCCAAAGCATCAATGTGGACCGTCGTACTCTATTTAGTGCTCTTAAAAGTCTAACTTGCTAGTTGAGCCTTCGTGCCACGTTTCGTAAGGTAAAGATGCGAATAGACCAAGTTATGTTTGAAATTGCACAAAAACGTGAAAAGCTCCTCTATGGAGAGAGTTGAGCAATTCCAAAGCATCAATGTGGACCGTCGTACTCTATTTAGTGCTCTTAAAAGTCTAACTTGCTAGTTGAGCCTTCGTGCCACTTTTCGTAAGGTAAAGATGCGAATAGACCAAGTTATGTTTGAAATTGCACAAAAACGTGAAAAGCTCCTCTATGGAGAGAGTTGAGCAATTCCAAAGCATCAATGTGGACCGTCGTACTCTATTTAGTGCTCTTAAAAGTCTAACTTGCTAGTTGAGCCTTCGTGCCACTTTTCGTAAGGTAAAGATGCGAATAGACCAAGTTATGTTTGAAATTGCACAAAAACGTGAAAAGCTCCTCTATGGAGAGAGTTGAGCAATTCCAAAGCATCAATGTGGACCGTCGTACTCTATTTAGTGCTCTTAAAAGTCTAACTTGCTAGTTGAGCCTTCGTGCCACTTTTCGTAAGGTAAAGATGCGAATAGACCAAGTTATGTTTGAAATTGCACGAAAACGTGAAAAGCTCCTCTATGGAGAGAGTTGAGCAATTCCAAAGCATCAATGTGGACCGTTGTACTCTATTTAGTTCTCTTAAAAGTCTAACTTGCTAATTGAGCCTTCGTGCCACTTTTCCTAAGGTAAAGATGCGAATAGACCAAGTTGTGTTTCAAATTGCACAAAAACGTGAAAACTCCTCTATGGAAAGAGTTGAGGAATTCCAAAGCATCAATGTGGACCGTCGTACTCTATTTAGTGCTCTTAAAAGTCTAACTTGCTAGTTGAGCCTTCGTGCCACTTTTCGTAAGGTAAAGATGCGAATAGACCAAGTTATGTTTGAAATTGCACAAAAACGTGAAAAGCTCCTCTATGGAGAGAGTTGAGCAATTCCAAAGCATCAATGTGGACCGTTGTACTCTATTTAGTTCTCTTAAAAGTCTAACTTACTAGTTGAGCCTTCGTGCCTCGTTTCGTTAGGTAAAGACGCGAATAGAACAAGTTATGTCTCAAATTGCTCAAAAACGTCAAAAGCTCCTGTATGGAGAGAATTGAGCAATTCCAAAGCATCAATGTGGACCGTTGTACTCTATTTAGTGCTCTTAAAAGTCTAACTTGCTAGTTGAGCCTATGTGCAACGTTTCGTAAGGTAAAGACGTGAATAGGCCAAGTTATGTCTCAAATTGCTCAAAGACGTGAAAAGCTCCTCTGTGGAGAGAGTTGAGCAATTCCAAAGCATCAATGTGGACCGTTGTACTTTGTTGAGCGCTGTTAAAAGTCTAACTTGCTACTTGAGCCTTCGTGCAACGTTTCGGAAGGTAAAGACACGAATATACCAAGTTCTGTCTCAAATTGCACAAAAACGTGAAAACTCCTCTATGGAAAAAGTTGAGCAGTTCCAAAGCATCAATGTGGACCGTCGTACTCTATTTAGTGCTCTTAAAAGTCTAACTTGCTAGTTGAGCCTTCGTGCCACTTTTCGTAAGGTAAAGATGCGAATAGACCAAGTTATGTTTGAAATTGCACAAAAACGTGAAAACTCCTCTATGGAAAGAGTTGAGCAATTCCAAAGCATCAATGTGGACCGTCGTACTCTATTTAGTGCTCTTAAAAGTCTAACTTGCTAGTTGAGCCTTCGTGCCACTTTTCGTAAGGTAAAGATGCGAATAGACCAAGTTGTGTTTGAAATTGCACAAAAACGTGAAAAGCTCCTCTATGGAGAGAGTTGAGCAATTCCAAAGCATCAATGTGGACCGTCGTACTCTATTTAGTGCTCTTAAAAGTCTAACTTGCTAGTTGAGCCTTCGTGCCACTTTTCGTAAGGTAAAGATGCGAATAGACCAAGTTATGTTTGAAATTGCACAAAAACGTGAAAAGCTCCTCTATGGAGAGAGTTGAGCAATTCCAAAGCATCAATGTGGACCGTTGTACTCTATTTAGTGCTCTTAAAAGTCTAACTTGCTAGTTGAGCCTTCGTGCAACGTTTCGTAAGGTAAAGATGCGAATAGACCAAGTTATGTTTGAAATTGCACAAAAACGTGAAAAGCTCCTCTATGGAGAGAGTTGAGCAATTCCAAAGCATCAATGTGGACCGTCGTACTCTATTTAGTGCTCTTAAAAGTCTAACTCGCTAGTTGAGCCTTCGTGCCACTTTTCGTAAGGTAAAGATGCGAATAGACCAAGTTGTGTTTGAAATTGCACAAAAACGTGAAAACTCCTCTATGGAAAGAGTTGAGCAATTCCAAAGCATCAATGTGGACCGTCGTACTCTATTTAGTGCTCTTAAAAGTCTAACTTGCTAGTTGAGCCTTCGTGCCACTTTTCGTAAGGTAAAGATGCGAATAGACCAAGTTATGTTTGAAATTGCACAAAAACGTGAAAAGCTCCTCTATGGAGAGAGTTGAGCAATTCCAAAGCATCAATGTGGACCGTCGTACTCTATTTAGTGCTCTTAAAAGTCTAACTTGCTAGTTGAGCCTTCGTGCAACGTTTCGTAAGGTAAAGACGCGAATAGACCAAGTTATGTCTCAAATTGTTCAAAGACGTGAAAAGCTCCTCTATGGAGAGAGTTGAGCAATTCCAAAGCATCAATGTGGACCGTCGTACTCTATTTAGTGCTCTTAAAAGTCTAACTTGCTAGTTGAGCCTTCGTGCAACGTTTCGTAAGGTAAAGACGCGAATAGACCAAGTTATGTTTGAAATTGCACAAAAACGTGAAATGCTCCTCTATGGAGAGAGTTGAGCAATTCCAAAGCATCAATGTGGACCGTCGTACTCTATTTAGTGCTCTTAAAAGTCTAACTTGCTAGTTGAGCCTTCGTGCCACTTTTCGTAAGGTAAAGATGCGAATAGACCAAGTTGTGTTTGAAATTGCACAAAAACGTGAAAACTCCTCTATGGAAAGAGTTGAGCAATTCCAAAGCATCAATGTGGACCGTCGTACTCTATTTAGTGCTCTTAAAAGTCTAACTTGCTAGTTGAGCCTTCGTGCCACTTTTCGTAAGGTAAAGATGCGAATAGACCAAGTTATGTTTGAAATTGCACAAAAACGTGAAAAGCTCCTCTATGGAGAGAGTTGAGCAATTCCAAAGCATCAATGTGGACCGTCGTACTCTATTTAGTGCTCTTAAAAGTCTAACTTGCTAGTTGAGCCTTCGTGCCACTTTTCGTAAGGTAAAGATCCGAATAGACCAAGTTATGTTTGAAATTGCACAAAAACGTGAAAAGCTCCTCTATGGAGAGAGTTGAGCAATTCCAAAGCATCAATGTGGACCGTCGTACTCTATTTAGTGCTCTTAAAAGTCTAACTTGCTAGTTGAGCCTTCGTGCCACTTTTCGTAAGGTAAAGATGCGAATAGACCAAGTTATGTTTGAAATTGCACAAAAACGTGAAATGCTCCTCTATGGAGAGAGTTGAGCAATTCCAAAGCATCAATGTGGACCGTCGTACTCTATTTAGTGCTCTTAAAAGTCTAACTCGCTAATTGAGCCTTCGTGCCACTTTTCGTAAGGTAAAGATGCGAATAGACCAAGTTGTGTTTGAAATTGCACAAAAACGTGAAAACTCCTCTATGGAAAGAGTTGAGCAATTCCAAAGCATCAATGTGGACCGTCGTACTCTATTTAGTGCTCTTAAAAGTCTAACTTGCTAGTTGAGCCTTCGTGCCACTTTTCGTAAGGTAAAGATGCGAATAGACCAAGTTATGTTTGAAATTGCACAAAAACGTGAAAAGCTCCTCTATGGAGAGAGTTGAGCAATTCCAAAGCATCAATGTGGACCGTCGTACTCTATTTAGTGCTCTTAAAAGTCTAACTTGCTAGTTGAGCCTTCGTGCCATGTTTCGTAAGGTAAAGACGCGAATAGACCAAGTTATGTTTGAAATTGAACAAAAAGGTGAAAAGCTACTCTATGGAGAGAGTTGAGCAATTCCAAAGCATCAATGTGGACCGTCGTACTCTATTTAGTCCTCTTCAAAGTCTAACTCGCTACTTGAGCCTATCGTGCCACGTTTCGTAAGGTAAAGACGTGAATAGACCAAGTTATGTTTGAAATTGCATCAAAGACGTGAAAAGCTACTCTATGGAGAGAGTTGAGCAATTCCAAAGCATCAATGTGGACCGTCGTACTCTATTTAGTCCTCTTCAAAGTCTAACTCGCTACTTGAGCCTTTGTGCCACTTTTTGTAATGTAAAGATGCGAATAGACCAGGTTGTGTTTGAAATTGCACTAAAACGTGAAAACTCCTCTATGGAAAGAGTTGAGCAATTCCAAAGCATCAATGTGGACCGTCGTACTCTATTTAGTGCTCTTAAAAGTCTAACTTGCTAGTTGAGCCTTCGTGCCACTTTTCGTAAGGTAAAGATGCGAATAGACCAAGTTGTGTTTGAAATTGCACAAAAACGTGAAAACTCCTCTATGGAAAGAGTTGAGCAATTCCAAAGCATCAATGTGGACCGTCATACTCTATTTAGTGCTTTTAAAAGTCTAACTTGCTAGTTGAGCCATCGTGCCACTTTTCGTAAGGTAAAGATGCGAATAGACCAAGTTGTGTTTGAAATTGCACAAAAACGTGAAAACTCCTCTATGGAGAGAGTTGAGCAATTCCAAAGCATCAATGTGGACCGTCGTACTCTATTTAGTGCTCTTAAAAGTCTAACTTGCTAGTTGAGCCTTCGTGCCACTTTTCGTAAGGTAAAGATCCGAATAGACCAAGTTATGTTTGAAATTGCACAAAAACGTGAAAAGCTCCTCTATGGAGAGAGTTGAGCAATTCCAAAGCATCAATGTGGACCGTTGTACTCTATTTAGTGCTCTTAAAAGTCTAACTTGCTAGTTGAGCCTTCGTGCAACGTTTCGTAAGGTAAAGATGCGAATAGACCAAGTTATGTTTGAAATTGCACAAAAACGTGAAATGCTCCTCTATGGAGAGAGTTGAGCAATTCCAAAGCATCAATGTGGACCGTCGTACTCTATTTAGTGCTCTTAAAAGTCTAACTTGCTAGTTGAGCCTTCGTGCCACTTTTCGTAAGGTAAAGATGCGAATAGACCAAGTTGTGTTTGAAATTGCACAAAAACGTGAAAACTCCTCTATGGAAAGAGTTGAGCAATTCCAAAGCATCAATGTGGACCGTCGTACTCTATTTAGTGCTCTTAAAAGTCTAACTTGCTAGTTGAGCCTTCGTGCCACTTTTCGTAAGGTAAAGATGCGAATAGACCAAGTTATGTTTGAAATTGCACAAAAACGTGAAAAGCTCCTCTATGGAGAGAGTTGAGCAATTCCAAAGCATCAATGTGGACCGTCGTACTCTATTTAGTGCTCTTAAAAGTCTAACTTGCTAGTTGAGCCTTCGTGCCACTTTTCGTAAGGTAAAGATGCGAATAGACCAAGTTATGTTTGAAATTGCACAAAAACGTGAAAAGCTCCTCTATGGAGAGAGTTGAGCAATTCCAAAGCATCAATGTGGACCGTCGTACTCTATTTAGTGCTCTTAAAAGTCTAACTTGCTAGTTGAGCCTTCGTGCCACTTTTCGTAAGGTAAAGATGCGAATAGACCAAGTTATGTTTGAAATTGCACAAAAACGTGAAAAGCTCCTCTATGGAGAGAGTTGAGCAATTCCAAAGCATCAATGTGGACCGTCGTACTCTATTTAGTGCTCTTAAAAGTCTAACTTGCTAGTTGAGCCTTCGTGCCACTTTTCGTAAGGTAAAGATGCGAATAGACCAAGTTGTGTTTGAAATTGCACAAAAACGTGAAAAGCTCCTCTATGGAAAGAGTTGAGCAATTCCAAAGCATCAATGTGGACCGTCGTACTCTATTTAGTGCTCTTAAAAGTCTAACTTGCTAGTTGAGCCTTCGTGCCACTTTTCGTAAGGTAAAGACGCGAATAGACCAAGTTATGTTTGAAATTGCACAAAAACGTGAAAAGCTCCTCTATGGAGAGAGTTGAGCAATTCCAAAGCATCAATGTGGACCGTCGTACTCTATTTAGTGCTCTTAAAAGTCTAACTTGCTAGTTGAGCCTTCGTGCCACTTTTCGTAAGGTAAAGATGCGAATAGACCAAGTTATGTTTGAAATTGCACAAAAACGTGAAAAGCTCCTCTATGGAGAGAGTTGAGCAATTCCAAAGCATCAATGTGGACCGTCGTACTCTATTTAGTGCTCTTAAAAGTCTAACTTGCTAGTTGAGCCTTCGTGCCACGTTTCGTAAGGTAAAGATGCGAATAGACCAAGTTATGTTTGAAATTGCACAAAAACGTGAAAAGCTCCTCTATGGAGAGAGTTGAGCAATTCCAAAGCATCAATGTGGACCGTCGTACTCTATTTAGTGCTCTTAAAAGTCTAACTCGCTAGTTGAGCCTTCGTGCCACTTTTCGTAAGGTAAAGATGCGAATAGACCAAGTTGTGTTTGAAATTGCACAAAAACGTGGAAACTCCTCTATGGAAAGAGTTGAGCAATTCCAAAGTATCAATGTGGACCGTCGTACTCTATTTAGTGCTCTTAAAAGTCTAACTTGCTAGTTGAGCCTTCGTGCCACTTTTCGTAAGGTAAAGATGCGAATAGACCAAGTTATGTTTGAAATTGCACAAAAACGTGAAAAGCTCCTCTATGGAGAGAGTTGAGCAATTCCAAAGCATCAATGTGGACCGTCATACTCTATTTAGTGCTCTTCAAAGTCTAACTTGCTAGTTGAGCCTTCGTGCCACTTTTCGTAAGGTAAAGATCCGAATAGACCAAGTTGTGTTTGAAATTGCACAAAAACGTGAAATGCTCCTCTATGGAGAGAGTTCAGCAATTCCAAAGCATCAATGTGGACCGTTTTACTCTATTTAGTGCTCTTAAAAGTCTAACTTGCTAGTTGAGCCTTCGTGCAACTTTTCGTAAGGTAAAGATGCGAATAGACCAAGTTATGTTTGAAATTGCACAAAAACGTGAAAAGCTCCTCTATGGAGAGAGTTGAGCAATTCCAAAGCATCAATGTGGACCGTCGTACTCTATTTAGTGCTCTTAAAAGTCTAACTTGCTAGTTGAGCCTTCGTGCAACGTTTCGTAAGGTAAAGATGCGAATAGACCAAGTTATGTTTGAAATTGCTCAAAAACGTGAAATGCTCCTCTATGGAGAGAGTTGAGCAATTCCAAAGCATCAATGTGGACCGTCGTACTCTATTTAGTGCTCTTAAAAGTCTAACTTGCTAGTTGAGCCTTCGTGCCACTTTTCGTAAGGTAAAGATGCGAATAGACCAAGTTGTGTTTGAAATTGCACAAAAACGTGAAAACTCCTCTATGGAAAGAGTTGAGCAATTCCAAAGCATCAATGTGGACCGTCGTACTCTATTTAGTGCTCTTAAAAGTCTAACTTGCTAGTTGAGCCTTCGTGCCACTTTTCGTAAGGTAAAGATGCGAATAGACCAAGTTATGTTTGAAATTGCACAAAAACGTGAAAAGCTCCTCTATGGAGAGAGTTGAGCAATTCCAAAGCATCAATGTGGACCGTCGTACTCTATTTAGTGCTCTTAAAAGTCTAACTTCGCTAGTTGAGCCTTCGTGCCACTTTTCGTAAGGTAAAGATGCGAATAGACCAAGTTGTGTTTGAAATTGCACAAAAACGTGAAAACTCCTCTATGGAAAGAGTTGAGCAATTCCAAAGCATCAATGTGGACCGTCGTACTCTATTTAGTGCTCTTAAAAGTCTAACTTGCTAGTTGAGCCTTCGTGCCACTTTTCGTAAGGTAAAGATCCGAATAGACCAAGTTATGTTTGAAAATGCACAAAAACGTGAAAAGCTCCTCTATGGAGAGAGTTGAGCAATTCCAAAGCATCAATGTGGACCGTTGTACTCTATTTAGTGCTCTTAAAAGTCTAACTTGCTAGTTGAGCCTTCGTGCAACGTTTCGTAAGGTAAAGACTCGAATAGACCAAGTTATGTTTGAAATTGCACAAAAACGTGAAATGCTACTCTATGGAGAGAGTTGAGCAATTCCAAAGCATCAATGTGGACCGTCGTACTCTATTTAGTGCTCTTAAAAGTCTAACTCGCTAGTTGAGCCTTCGTGCCACTTTTCGTAAGGTAAAGATGCGAATAGACCAAGTTGTGTTTGAAATTGCACAAAAACGTGGAAACTCCTCTATGGAAAGAGTTGAGCAATTCCAAAGCATCAATGTGGACCGTCGTACTCTATTTAGTGCTCTTAAAAGTCTAACTTGCTAGTTGAGCCTTCGTGCCACTTTTCGTAAGGTAAAGATGCGAATAGACCAAGTTATGTTTGAAATTGCACAAAAACGTGAAAAGCTCCTCTATGGAGAGAGTTGAGCAATTCCAAAGCATCAATGTGGACCGTCGTACTCTATTTAGTGCTCTTAAAAGTCTAACTTCGCTAGTTGAGCCTTCGTGCCACTTTTCGTAAGGTAAAGATGCGAATAGACCAAGTTGTGTTTGAAATTGCACAAAAACGTGAAAACTCCTCTATGGAAAGAGTTGAGCAATTCCAAAGCATCAATGTGGACCGTCGTACTCTATTTAGTGCTCTTAAAAGTCTAACTTGCTAGTTGAGCCTTCGTGCCACTTTTCGTAAGGTAAAGATGCGAATAGACCAAGTTATGTTTGAAATTGCACAAAAACGTGAAAAGCTCCTCTATGGAGAGAGTTGAGCAATTCCAAAGCATCAATGTGGACCGTCGTACTCTATTTAGTGCTCTTAAAAGTCTAACTTGCTAGTTGAGCCTTCGTGCAACGTTTCGTAAGGTAAAGATGCGAATAGACCAAGTTATGTTTGAAATTGCACAAAAACGTGAAATGCTCCTCTATGGAGAGAGTTGAGCAATTCCAAAGCATCAATGTGGACCGTCGTACTCTATTTAGTGCTCTTAAAAGTCTAACTTGCTAGTTGAGCCTTCGTGCCACTTTTCGTAAGGTAAAGATGCGAATAGACCAAGTTGTGTTTGAAATTGCACAAAAACGTGAAAAGCTCCTCTATGGAAAGAGTTGAGCAATTCCAAAGCATCAATGTGGACCGTCGTACTCTATTTAGTGCTCTTAAAAGTCTAACTTGCTAGTTGAGCCTTCGTGCCACTTTTCGTAAGGTAAAGATGCGAATAGACCAAGTTATGTTTGAAATTGCACAAAAACGTGAAAAGCTCCTCTATGGAGAGAGTTGAGCAATTCCAAAGCATCAATGTGGACCGTTGTACTCTATTTAGTGCTCTTAAAAGTCTAACTTGCTAGTTGAGCCTTCGTGCCACTTTTCGTAAGGTAAATATGCGAATAGACCAAGTTGTGTTTGAAATTGCACAAAAACCTGGAAACTCCTCTATGCAAAGAGTTGAGCAATTCCAAAGTATCAATGAGGACCGTCATACTCTATTTAGTGCTCTTAAAAGTCTAACTTGCTAGTTGAGCCTTCGTGCCACTTTTCGTAAGGTAAAGATCTGAATAGACCAAGTTATGTTTGAAAATGCACAAAAACGTGAAAAGCTCCTCTATGGAGGCAGTTGAGCAAATCCAAAGCATCAATGTGGACCATTGTACTCTATTTAGTGCTCTTAAAAGTCTAACTTGCTAGTTGAGCCTTCGTGCAACGTTTCGTAAGGTAAAGATGCGAATAGACCAAGTTGTGTTTGAAATTGCTCAAAAACGTGAAATGCTCCTCTATGGAGAGAGTTGAGTAATTCCAAAGCATCAATGTGGACCGTCGTACTCTATTTAGTGCTCTTAAAAGTCTAACTTGCTAGTTGAGCCTTCGTGCCACTTTTCGTAAGGTAAAGATGCGAATAGACCAAGTTATGTTTGAAATTGCACAAAAACGTGAAAATCTCTTCTATGGAGAGAGTTGAGCAATTCCAAAGCATCAATGTGGACCGTCGTACTATATTTAGTGCTCTTAAAAGTCTAACTCGCTAGTTGAGCCTTCGTGCCACTTTTCGTAAGGTAAAGATGCGAATAGACCAAGTTGTGTTTGAAATTGCACAAAAACGTGAAAACTCCTCTATGGAAAGAGTTGAGCAATTCCAAAGCATCAATGTGGACCGTCGTACTCTATTTAGTGCTCTTAAAAGTCTAACTTGCTAGTTGAGCCTTCGTGCCACTTTTCGTAAGGTAAAGATGCGAATAGACCAAGTTATGTTTGAAATTGCACAAAAACGTGAAAAGCTCCTCTATGGAGAGAGTTGAGCAATTCCAAAGCATCAATGTGGACCGTTGTACTCTATTTAGTGCTCTTAAAAGTCTAACTTGCTAGTTGAGCCTTCGTGCAACGTTTCGTAAGGTAAAGATGCGAATAGACCAAGTTATGTTTGAAATTGCACAAAAACGTGAAAAGCTCCTCTATGGAGAGAGTTGAGCAATTCCAAAGCATCAATGTGGACCGTCGTACTCTATTTAGTGCTCTTAAAAGTCTAACTTGCTAGTTGAGCCTTCGTGCCACTTTTCGTAAGGTAAAGATGCGAATAGACCAAGTTGTGTTTGAAATTGCACAAAAACGTGAAAAGCTCCTCTATGGAAAGAGTTGAGCAATTCCAAAGCATCAATGTGGACCGTCGTACTCTATTTAGTGCTCTTAAAAGTCTAACTTGCTAGTTGAGCCTTCGTGCCACTTTTCGTAAGGTAAAGATGCGAATAGACCAAGTTGTGTTTGAAATTGCACAAAAACGTGAAAAGCTCCTCTATGGAAAGAGTTGAGCAATTCCAAAGCATCAATGTGGACCGTCGTACTCTATTTAGTGCTCTTAAAAGTCTAACTTGCTAGTTGAGCCTTCGTGCCACTTTTCGTAAGGTAAAGATGCGAATAGACCAAGTTATGTTTGAAATTGCACAAAAACGTGAAAAGCTCCTCTATGGAGAGAGTTGAGCAATTCCAAAGCATCAATGTGGACCGTCGTACTCTATTTAGTGCTCTTAAAAGTCTAACTTGCTAGTTGAGCCTTCGTGCCACATTTCGTAAGGTAAAGATGCGAATAGACCAAGTTATGTTTGAAATTGCACAAAAACGTGAAATGCTCCTCTATGGAGAGAGTTGAGCAATTCCAAAGCATCAATGTGGACCGTCGTACTCTATTTAGTGCTCTTAAAAGTCTAACTTGCTAGTTGAGCCTTCGTGCCACTTTTCGTAAGGTAAAGATGCGAATAGACCAAGTTGTGTTTGAAATTGCACAAAAACGTGAAAACTCCTCTATGGAAAGAGTTGAGCAATTCCAAAGCATCAATGTGGACCGTCGTACTCTATTTAGTGCTCTTAAAAGTCTAACTTGCTAGTTGAGCCTTCGTGCCACTTTTCGTAAGGTAAAGATGCGAATAGACCAAGTTATGTTTGAAATTGCACAAAAACGTGAAAAGCTCCTCTATGGAGAGAGTTGAGCAATTCCAAAGCATCAATGTGGACCGTCGTACTCTATTTAGTGCTCTTAAAAGTCTAACTTGCTAGTTGAGCCTTCGTGCCACTTTTCGTAAGGTAAAGATGCGAATAGACCAAGTTATGTTTGAAATTGCACAAAAACGTGAAAAGCTCCTCTATGGAGAGAGTTGAGCAATTCCAAAGCATCAATGTGGACCGTCGTACTCTATTTAGTGCTCTTAAAAGTCTAACTTCGCTAGTTGAGCCTTCGTGCCACTTTTCGTAAGGTAAAGATGCGAATAGACCAAGTTGTGTTTGAAATTGCACAAAAACGTGAAAACTCCTCTATGGAAAGAGTTGAGCAATTCCAAAGCATCAATGTGGACCGTCGTACTCTATTTAGTGCTCTTAAAAGTCTAACTTGCTAGTTGAGCCTTCGTGCCACTTTTCGTAAGGTAAAGATGCGAATAGACCAAGTTGTGTTTGAAATTGCACAAAAACGTGAAAAGCTCCTCTATGGAGAAGAGTTGAGCAATTCCAAAGCATCAATGTGGACCGTCGTACTCTATTTAGTGCTCTTAAAAGTCTAACTTGCTAGTTGAGCCTTCGTGCCACTTTTCGTAAGGTAAAGATGCGAATAGACCAAGTTGTGTTTGAAATTGCACAAAAACGTGAAAACTCCTCTATGGAAAGAGTTGAGCAATTCCAAAGCATCAATGTGGACCGTCGTACTCTATTTAGTGCTCTTAAAAGTCTAACTTGCTAGTTGAGCCTTCGTGCCACTTTTCGTAAGGTAAAGATGCGAATAGACCAAGTTATGTTTGAAATTGCACAAAAACGTGAAAAGCTCCTCTATGGAGAGAGTTGAGCAATTCCAAAGCATCAATGTGGACCGTCGTACTCTATTTAGTGCTCTTAAAAGTCTAACTTGCTAGTTGAGCCTTCGTGCCACGTTTCGTATGGTAAAGATGCGAATAGACCAAGTTATGTTTGAAATTGCACAAAAACGTGAAAAGCTCCTCTATGGAGAGAGTTGAGCAATTCCAAAGCATCAATGTGGACCGTCGTACTCTATTTAGTGCTCTTAAAAGTCTAACTTGCTAGTTGAGCCTTCGTGCCACTTTTCGTAAGGTAAAGATGCGAATAGACCAAGTTATGTTTGAAATTGCACAAAAACGTGAAAAGCTCCTCTATGGAGAGAGTTGAGCAATTCCAAAGCATCAATGTGGACCGTCGTACTCTATTTAGTGCTCTTAAAAGTCTAACTTGCTAGTTGAGCCTTCGTGCCACTTTTCGTAAGGTAAAGATGCGAATAGACCAAGTTATGTTTGAAATTGCACAAAAACGTGAAAAGCTCCTCTATGGAGAGAGTTGAGCAATTCCAAAGCATCAATGTGGACCGTCGTACTCTATTTAGTGCTCTTAAAAGTCTAACTTGCTAGTTGAGCCTTCGTGCCACTTTTCGTAAGGTAAAGATGCGAATAGACCAAGTTATGTTTGAAATTGCACAAAAACGTGAAAAGCTCCTCTATGGAGAGAGTTGAGCAATTCCAAAGCATCAATGTGGACCGTCGTACTCTATTTAGTGCTCTTAAAAGTCTAACTTGCTAGTTGAGCCTTCGTGCCACTTTTCGTAAGGTAAAGATGCGAATAGACCAAGTTATGTTTGAAATTGCACAAAAACGTGAAAAGCTCCTCTATGGAGAGAGTTGAGCAATTCCAAAGCATCAATGTGGACCGTCGTACTCTATTTAGTGCTCTTAAAAGTCTAACTTGCTAGTTGAGCCTTCGTGCCACTTTTCGTAAGGTAAAGATGCGAATAGACCAAGTTATGTTTGAAATTGCACAAAAACGTGAAAAGCTCCTCTATGGAGAGAGTTGAGCAATTCCAAAGCATCAATGTGGACCGTCGTACTCTATTTAGTGCTCTTAAAAGTCTAACTTGCTAGTTGAGCCTTCGTGCCACTTTTCGTAAGGTAAAGATGCGAATAGACCAAGTTGTGTTTGAAATTGCACAAAAACGTGAAAACTCCTCTATGGAAAGAGTTGAGCAATTCCAAAGCATCAATGTGGACCGTCGTACTCTATTTAGTGCTCTTAAAAGTCTAACTTGCTAGTTGAGCCTTCGTGCAACGTTTCGTAAGGTAAAGACGCGAATAGACCAAGTTATGTTTGAAATTGCACAAAAACGTGAAATGCTCCTCTATGGAGAGAGTTGAGCAATTCCAAAGCATCAATGTGGACCGTCGTACTCTATTTAGTGCTCTTAAAAGTCTAACTCGCTAGTTGAGCCTTCGTGCCACTTTTCGTAAGGTAAAGATGCGAATAGACCAAGTTGTGTTTGAAATTGCACAAAAACGTGAAAACTCCTCTATGGAATAAGTTGAGCAATTCCAAAGCATCAATGTGGACCGTCGCACTCTATTTAGTGCTCTTAAAAGTCTAACTTGCTAGTTGAGCCTTCGTGCCACTTTTCGTAAGGTAAAGATGCGAATAGACCAAGTTATGTTTGAAATTGCACAAAAACGTGAAAAGCTCCTCTATGGAGAGAGTTGAGCAATTCCAAAGCATCAATGTGGACCATCGTACTCTATTTAGTGCTCTTAAAAGTCTAACTTGCTAGTTGAGCCTTCGTGCAACGTTTCGTAAGGTAAAGATGCGAATAGACCAAGTTATGTTTGAAATTGCACAAAAACGTGAAAAGCTCCTCTATGGAGAGAGTTGAGCAATTCCAAAGCATCAATGTGGACCGTCGTACTCTATTTAGTGCTCTTAAAAGTCTAACTTGCTAGTTGAGCCTTCGTGCCACTTTTCGTAAGGTAAAGATGCGAATAGACCAAGTTATGTTTGAAATTGCACAAAAACGTGAAAAGCTCCTCTATGGAGAGAGTTGAGCAATTCCAAAGCATCAATGTGGACCGTCGTACTCTATTTAGTGCTCTTAAAAGTCTAACTTGCTAGTTGAGCCTTCGTGCCACTTTTCGTAAGGTAAAGACTGCGAATAGACCAAGTTATGTTTGAAATTGCACAAAAACGTGAAAAGCTCCTCTATGGAGAGAGTTGAGCAATTCCAAAGCATCAATGTGGACCGTCGTACTCTATTTAGTGCTCTTAAAAGTCTAACTTGCTAGTTGAGCCTTCGTGCCACTTTTCGTAAGGTAAAGATGCGAATAGACCAAGTTATGTTTGAAATTGCACAAAAACGTGAAAAGCTCCTCTATGGAGAGAGTTGAGCAATTCCAAAGCATCAATGTGGACCGTCGTACTCTATTTAGTGCTCTTAAAAGTCTAACTTGCTAGTTGAGCCTTCGTGCCACTTTTCGTAAGGTAAAGATGCGAATAGACCAAGTTGTGTTTGAAATTGCACAAAAACGTGAAAACTCCTCTATGGAAAGAGTTGAGCAATTCCAAAGCATCAATGTGGACCGTCGTACTCTATTTAGTGCTCTTAAAAGTCTAACTTGCTAGTTGAGCCTTCGTGCCACTTTTCGTAAGGTAAAGATGCGAATAGACCAAGTTATGTTTGAAATTGCACAAAAACGTGAAAAGCTCCTCTATGGAGAGAGTTGAGCAATTCCAAAGCATCAATGTGGACCGTCGTACTCTATTTAGTGCTCTTAAAAGTCTAACTTGCTAGTTGAGCCTTCGTGCCACTTTTCGTAAGGTAAAGATGCGAATAGACCAAGTTATGTTTGAAATTGCACAAAAACGTGAAAAGCTCCTCTATGGAGAGAGTTGAGCAATTCCAAAGCATCAATGTGGACCGTCGTACTCTATTTAGTGCTCTTAAAAGTCTAACTTGCTAGTTGAGCCTTCGTGCCACTTTTCGTAAGGTAAAGATGCGAATAGACCAAGTTATGTTTGAAATTGCACAAAAACGTGAAAAGCTCCTCTATGGAGAGAGTTGAGCAATTCCAAAGCATCAATGTGGACCGTCGTACTCTATTTAGTGCTCTTAAAAGTCTAACTTGCTAGTTGAGCCTTCGTGCCACTTTTCGTAAGGTAAAGATGCGAATAGACCAAGTTATGTTTGAAATTGCACAAAAACGTGAAAAGCTCCTCTATGGAGAGAGTTGAGCAATTCCAAAGCATCAATGTGGACCGTCGTACTCTATTTAGTGCTCTTAAAAGTCTAACTTGCTAGTTGAGCCTTCGTGCCACTTTTCGTAAGGTAAAGATGCGAATAGACCAAGTTATGTTTGAAATTGCACAAAAACGTGAAAAGCTCCTCTATGGAGAAGAGTTGAGCAATTCCAAAGCATCAATGTGGACCGTCGTACTCTATTTAGTGCTCTTAAAAGTCTAACTTGCTAGTTGAGCCTTCGTGCCACTTTTCGTAAGGTAAAGATGCGAATAGACCAAGTTATGTTTGAAATTGCACAAAAACGTGAAAAGCTCCTCTATGGAGAGAGTTGAGCAATTCCAAAGCATCAATGTGGACCGTCGTACTCTATTTAGTGCTCTTAAAAGTCTAACTCGCTAGTTGAGCCTTCGTGCCACTTTTCGTAAGGTAAAGATGCGAATAGACCAAGTTGTGTTTGAAATTGCACAAAAACGTGAAAAGCTCCTCTATGGAGAGAGTTGAGCAATTCCAAAGCATCAATGTGGACCGTCGTACTCTATTTAGTGCTCTTAAAAGTCTAACTTGCTAGTTGAGCCTTCGTGCCACTTTTCGTAAGGTAAAGATGCGAATAGACCAAGTTATGTTTGAAATTGCACAAAAACGTGAAAAGCTCCTCTATGGAGAGAGTTGAGCAATTCCAAAGCATCAATGTGGACCGTCGTACTCTATTTAGTGCTCTTAAAAGTCTAACTTGCTAGTTGAGCCTTCGTGCCACTTTTCGTAAGGTAAAGATGCGAATAGACCAAGTTATGTTTGAAATTGCACAAAAACGTGAAAAGCTCCTCTATGGAGAGAGTTGAGCAATTCCAAAGCATCAATGTGGACCGTCGTACTCTATTTAGTGCTCTTAAAAGTCTAACTTGCTAGTTGAGCCTTCGTGCCACTTTTCGTAAGGTAAAGATGCGAATAGACCAAGTTATGTTTGAAATTGCACAAAAACGTGAAAAGCTCCTCTATGGAGAGAGTTGAGCAATTCCAAAGCATCAATGTGGACCGTCGTACTCTATTTAGTGCTCTTAAAAGTCTAACTTGCTAGTTGAGCCTTCGTGCCACTTTTCGTAAGGTAAAGATGCGAATAGACCAAGTTATGTTTGAAATTGCACAAAAACGTGAAAAGCTCCTCTATGGAGAGAGTTGAGCAATTCCAAAGCATCAATGTGGACCGTCGTACTCTATTTAGTGCTCTTAAAAGTCTAACTTGCTAGTTGAGCCTTCGTGCCACTTTTCGTAAGGTAAAGATGCGAATAGACCAAGTTATGTTTGAAATTGCACAAAAACGTGAAAAGCTCCTCTATGGAGAGAGTTGAGCAATTCCAAAGCATCAATGTGGACCGTCGTACTCTATTTAGTGCTCTTAAAAGTCTAACTTGCTAGTTGAGCCTTCGTGCAACGTTTCGTAAGGTAAAGATGCGAATAGACCAAGTTATGTTTGAAATTGCACAAAAACGTGAAAAGCTCCTCTATGGAGAGAGTTGAGCAATTCCAAAGCATCAATGTGGACCGTCGTACTCTATTTAGTGCTCTTAAAAGTCTAACTTGCTAGTTGAGCCTTCGTGCCACTTTTCGTAAGGTAAAGATGCGAATAGACCAAGTTGTGTTTGAAATTGCACAAAAACGTGAAAAGCTCCTCTATGGAAAGAGTTGAGCAATTCCAAAGCATCAATGTGGACCGTCGTACTCTATTTAGTGCTCTTAAAAGTCTAACTTGCTAGTTGAGCCTTCGTGCCACTTTTCGTAAGGTAAAGATGCGAATAGACCAAGTTATGTTTGAAATTGCACAAAAACGTGAAAAGCTCCTCTATGGAGAGAGTTGAGCAATTCCAAAGCATCAATGTGGACCGTCGTACTCTATTTAGTGCTCTTAAAAGTCTAACTTGCTAGTTGAGCCTTCGTGCCACGTTTCGTAAGGTAAAGATGCGAATAGACCAAGTTATGTTTGAAATTGCACAAAAACGTGAAAAGCTCCTCTATGGAGAGAGTTGAGCAATTCCAAAGCATCAATGTGGACCGTCGTACTCTATTTAGTGCTCTTAAAAGTCTAACTTGCTAGTTGAGCCTTCGTGCCACTTTTCGTAAGGTAAAGATGCGAATAGACCAAGTTATGTTTGAAATTGCACAAAAACGTGAAAAGCTCCTCTATGGAGAGAGTTGAGCAATTCCAAAGCATCAATGTGGACCGTCGTACTCTATTTAGTGCTCTTAAAAGTCTAACTTGCTAGTTGAGCCTTCGTGCCACTTTTCGTAAGGTAAAGATGCGAATAGACCAAGTTATGTTTGAAATTGCACAAAAACGTGAAAAGCTCCTCTATGGAGAGAGTTGAGCAATTCCAAAGCATCAATGTGGACCGTCGTACTCTATTTAGTGCTCTTAAAAGTCTAACTTGCTAGTTGAGCCTTCGTGCCACTTTTCGTAAGGTAAAGATGCGAATAGACCAAGTTATGTTTGAAATTGCACAAAAACGTGAAAAGCTCCTCTATGGAGAGAGTTGAGCAATTCCAAAGCATCAATGTGGACCGTCGTACTCTATTTAGTGCTCTTAAAAGTCTAACTTGCTAGTTGAGCCTTCGTGCCACTTTTCGTAAGGTAAAGATGCGAATAGACCAAGTTATGTTTGAAATTGCACAAAAACGTGAAAAGCTCCTCTATGGAAAGAGTTGAGCAATTCCAAAGCATCAATGTGGACCGTCGTACTCTATTTAGTGCTCTTAAAAGTCTAACTTGCTAGTTGAGCCTTCGTGCCACTTTTCGTAAGGTAAAGATGCGAATAGACCAAGTTATGTTTGAAATTGCACAAAAACGTGAAAAGCTCCTCTATGGAAGAGAGTTGAGCAATTCCAAAGCATCAATGTGGACCGTCGTACTCTATTTAGTGCTCTTAAAAGTCTAACTTGCTAGTTGAGCCTTCGTGCCACTTTTCGTAAGGTAAAGATGCGAATAGACCAAGTTATGTTTGAAATTGCACAAAAACGTGAAAAGCTCCTCTATGGAGAGAGTTGAGCAATTCCAAAGCATCAATGTGGACCGTCGTACTCTATTTAGTGCTCTTAAAAGTCTAACTTGCTAGTTGAGCCTTCGTGCCACTTTTCGTAAGGTAAAGATGCGAATAGACCAAGTTATGTTTGAAATTGCACAAAAACGTGAAAAGCTCCTCTATGGAGAGAGTTGAGCAATTCCAAAGCATCAATGTGGACCGTCGTACTCTATTTAGTGCTCTTAAAAGTCTAACTTGCTAGTTGAGCCTTCGTGCCACTTTTCGTAAGGTAAAGATGCGAATAGACCAAGTTATGTTTGAAATTGCACAAAAACGTGAAAAGCTCCTCTATGGAGAAGAGTTGAGCAATTCCAAAGCATCAATGTGGACCGTCGTACTCTATTTAGTGCTCTTAAAAGTCTAACTTGCTAGTTGAGCCTTCGTGCCACTTTTCGTAAGGTAAAGATGCGAATAGACCAAGTTATGTTTGAAATTGCACAAAAACGTGAAAAGCTCCTCTATGGAAAGAGTTGAGCAATTCCAAAGCATCAATGTGGACCGTCGTACTCTATTTAGTGCTCTTAAAAGTCTAACTTGCTAGTTGAGCCTTCGTGCCACTTTTCGTAAGGTAAAGATGCGAATAGACCAAGTTATGTTTGAAATTGCACAAAAACGTGAAATGCTCCTCTATGGAGAGAGTTGAGCAATTCCAAAGCATCAATGTGGACCGTCGTACTCTATTTAGTGCTCTTAAAAGTCTAACTTGCTAGTTGAGCCTTCGTGCCACTTTTCGTAAGGTAAAGATGCGAATAGGCCAAGTTATGTTTGAAATTGCACAAAAACGTGAAAAGCTCCTCTATGGAGAGAGTTGAGCAATTCCAAAGCATCAATGTGGACCGTCGTACTCTATTTAGTGCTCTTAAAAGTCTAACTTGCTAGTTGAGCCTTCGTGCCACTTTTCGTAAGGTAAAGATCCGAATAGACCAAGTTATGTTTGAAATTGCACAAAAACGTGGAAACTCCTCTATGGAAAGAGTTGAGCAATTCCAAAGCATCAATGTGGACCGTCGTACTCTATTTAGTGCTCTTAAAAGTCTAACTTGCTAGTTGAGCCTTCGTGCCACTTTTCGTAAGGTAAAGATGCGAATAGACCAAGTTATGTTTGAAATTGCACAAAAACGTGAAAAGCTCCTCTATGGAGAGAGTTGAGCAATTCCAAAGCATCAATGTGGACCGTCGTACTCTATTTAGTGCTCTTAAAAGTCTAACTCGCTAGTTGAGCCTTCGTGCCACTTTTCGTAAGGTAAAGATGCGAATAGACCAAGTTATGTTTGAAATTGCACAAAAACGTGAAAAGCTCCTCTATGGAGAGAGTTGAGCAATTCCAAAGCATCAATGTGGACCGTCGTACTCTATTTAGTGCTCTTAAAAGTCTAACTTGCTAGTTGAGCCTTCGTGCCACTTTTCGTAAGGTAAAGATGCGAATAGACCAAGTTATGTTTGAAATTGCACAAAAACGTGAAAAGCTCCTCTATGGAGAGAGTTGAGCAATTCCAAAGCATCAATGTGGACCGTCGTACTCTATTTAGTGCTCTTAAAAGTCTAACTTGCTAGTTGAGCCTTCGTGCCACTTTTCGTAAGGTAAAGATGCGAATAGACCAAGTTAGTGTTTGAAATTGCACAAAAACGTGAAAAGCTCCTCTATGGAAAGAGTTGAGCAATTCCAAAGCATCAATGTGGACCGTCGTACTCTATTTAGTGCTCTTAAAAGTCTAACTTGCTAGTTGAGCCTTCGTGCCACTTTTCGTAAGGTAAAGATGCGAATAGACCAAGTTATGTTTGAAATTGCACAAAAACGTGAAAAGCTCCTCTATGGAGAGAGTTGAGCAATTCCAAAGCATCAATGTGGACCGTCGTACTCTATTTAGTGCTCTTAAAAGTCTAACTTGCTAGTTGAGCCTTCGTGCCACTTTTCGTAAGGTAAAGATGCGAATAGACCAAGTTGTGTTTGAAATTGCACAAAAACGTGAAAACTCCTCTATGGAAAGAGTTGAGCAATTCCAAAGCATCAATGTGGACCGTCGTACTCTATTTAGTGCTCTTAAAAGTCTAACTTGCTAGTTGAGCCTTCGTGCCACTTTTCGTAAGGTAAAGATGCGAATAGACCAAGTTATGTTTGAAATTGCACAAAAACGTGAAAAGCTCCTCTATGGAGAGAGTTGAGCAATTCCAAAGCATCAATGTGGACCGTCGTACTCTATTTAGTGCTCTTAAAAGTCTAACTTGCTAGTTGAGCCTTCGTGCCACTTTTCGTAAGGTAAAGATGCGAATAGACCAAGTTATGTTTGAAATTGCACAAAAACGTGAAAAGCTCCTCTATGGAGAGAGTTGAGCAATTCCAAAGCATCAATGTGGACCGTCGTACTCTATTTAGTGCTCTTAAAAGTCTAACTTGCTAGTTGAGCCTTCGTGCCACTTTTCGTAAGGTAAAGATGCGAATAGACCAAGTTATGTTTGAAATTGCACAAAAACGTGAAAAGCTCCTCTATGGAGAGAGTTGAGCAATTCCAAAGCATCAATGTGGACCGTCGTACTCTATTTAGTGCTCTTAAAAGTCTAACTTGCTAGTTGAGCCTTCGTGCCACTTTTCGTAAGGTAAAGATGCGAATAGACCAAGTTATGTTTGAAATTGCACAAAAACGTGAAAAGCTCCTCTATGGAGAGAGTTGAGCAATTCCAAAGCATCAATGTGGACCGTCGTACTCTATTTAGTGCTCTTAAAAGTCTAACTTGCTAGTTGAGCCTTCGTGCCACTTTTCGTAAGGTAAAGATGCGAATAGACCAAGTTAGTGTTTGAAATTGCACAAAAACGTGAAAAGCTCCTCTATGGAGAGAGTTGAGCAATTCCAAAGCATCAATGTGGACCGTCGTACTCTATTTAGTGCTCTTAAAAGTCTAACTTGCTAGTTGAGCCTTCGTGCCACTTTTCGTAAGGTAAAGATGCGAATAGACCAAGTTATGTTTGAAATTGCACAAAAACGTGAAAAGCTCCTCTATGGAGAGAGTTGAGCAATTCCAAAGCATCAATGTGGACCGTCGTACTCTATTTAGTGCTCTTAAAAGTCTAACTTGCTAGTTGAGCCTTCGTGCCACTTTTCGTAAGGTAAAGATGCGAATAGACCAAGTTATGTTTGAAATTGCACAAAAACGTGAAAAGCTCCTCTATGGAGAGAGTTGAGCAATTCCAAAGCATCAATGTGGACCGTCGTACTCTATTTAGTGCTCTTAAAAGTCTAACTTGCTAGTTGAGCCTTCGTGCCACTTTTCGTAAGGTAAAGATGCGAATAGACCAAGTTATGTTTGAAATTGCACAAAAACGTGAAAAGCTCCTCTATGGAGAGAGTTGAGCAATTCCAAAGCATCAATGTGGACCGTCGTACTCTATTTAGTGCTCTTAAAAGTCTAACTTGCTAGTTGAGCCTTCGTGCCACTTTTCGTAAGGTAAAGATGCGAATAGACCAAGTTATGTTTGAAATTGCACAAAAACGTGAAAAGCTCCTCTATGGAGAAGAGTTGAGCAATTCCAAAGCATCAATGTGGACCGTCGTACTCTATTTAGTGCTCTTAAAAGTCTAACTTGCTAGTTGAGCCTTCGTGCCACTTTTCGTAAGGTAAAGATGCGAATAGACCAAGTTGTGTTTGAAATTGCACAAAAACGTGAAAAGCTCCTCTATGGAAAGAGTTGAGCAATTCCAAAGCATCAATGTGGACCGTCGTACTCTATTTAGTGCTCTTAAAAGTCTAACTTGCTAGTTGAGCCTTCGTGCCACTTTTCGTAAGGTAAAGATGCGAATAGACCAAGTTATGTTTGAAATTGCACAAAAACGTGAAAAGCTCCTCTATGGAGAGAGTTGAGCAATTCCAAAGCATCAATGTGGACCGTCGTACTCTATTTAGTGCTCTTAAAAGTCTAACTTGCTAGTTGAGCCTTCGTGCCACTTTTCGTAAGGTAAAGATGCGAATAGACCAAGTTATGTTTGAAATTGCACAAAAACGTGAAAAGCTCCTCTATGGAGAGAGTTGAGCAATTCCAAAGCATCAATGTGGACCGTCGTACTCTATTTAGTGCTCTTAAAAGTCTAACTTGCTAGTTGAGCCTTCGTGCCACTTTTCGTAAGGTAAAGATGCGAATAGACCAAGTTATGTTTGAAATTGCACAAAAACGTGAAAAGCTCCTCTATGGAGAGAGTTGAGCAATTCCAAAGCATCAATGTGGACCGTCGTACTCTATTTAGTGCTCTTAAAAGTCTAACTTGCTAGTTGAGCCTTCGTGCCACTTTTCGTAAGGTAAAGATGCGAATAGACCAAGTTATGTTTGAAATTGCACAAAAACGTGAAAAGCTCCTCTATGGAGAGAGTTGAGCAATTCCAAAGCATCAATGTGGACCGTCGTACTCTATTTAGTGCTCTTAAAAGTCTAACTTGCTAGTTGAGCCTTCGTGCCACTTTTCGTAAGGTAAAGATGCGAATAGACCAAGTTATGTTTGAAATTGCACAAAAACGTGAAAAGCTCCTCTATGGAGAGAGTTGAGCAATTCCAAAGCATCAATGTGGACCGTCGTACTCTATTTAGTGCTCTTAAAAGTCTAACTTGCTAGTTGAGCCTTCGTGCCACTTTTCGTAAGGTAAAGATGCGAATAGACCAAGTTAGTGTTTGAAATTGCACAAAAACGTGAAAAGCTCCTCTATGGAAGAGAGTTGAGCAATTCCAAAGCATCAATGTGGACCGTCGTACTCTATTTAGTGCTCTTAAAAGTCTAACTTGCTAGTTGAGCCTTCGTGCCACTTTTCGTAAGGTAAAGATGCGAATAGACCAAGTTATGTTTGAAATTGCACAAAAACGTGAAAAGCTCCTCTATGGAGAGAGTTGAGCAATTCCAAAGCATCAATGTGGACCGTCGTACTCTATTTAGTGCTCTTAAAAGTCTAACTTGCTAGTTGAGCCTTCGTGCCACTTTTCGTAAGGTAAAGATGCGAATAGACCAAGTTATGTTTGAAATTGCACAAAAACGTGAAAAGCTCCTCTATGGAGAGAGTTGAGCAATTCCAAAGCATCAATGTGGACCGTCGTACTCTATTTAGTGCTCTTAAAAGTCTAACTTGCTAGTTGAGCCTTCGTGCCACTTTTCGTAAGGTAAAGATGCGAATAGACCAAGTTATGTTTGAAATTGCACAAAAACGTGAAAAGCTCCTCTATGGAGAGAGTTGAGCAATTCCAAAGCATCAATGTGGACCGTCGTACTCTATTTAGTGCTCTTAAAAGTCTAACTTGCTAGTTGAGCCTTCGTGCCACTTTTCGTAAGGTAAAGATGCGAATAGACCAAGTTATGTTTGAAATTGCACAAAAACGTGAAAAGCTCCTCTATGGAGAGAGTTGAGCAATTCCAAAGCATCAATGTGGACCGTCGTACTCTATTTAGTGCTCTTAAAAGTCTAACTTGCTAGTTGAGCCTTCGTGCCACTTTTCGTAAGGTAAAGATGCGAATAGACCAAGTTATGTTTGAAATTGCACAAAAACGTGAAAAGCTCCTCTATGGAGAGAGTTGAGCAATTCCAAAGCATCAATGTGGACCGTCGTACTCTATTTAGTGCTCTTAAAAGTCTAACTTGCTAGTTGAGCCTTCGTGCCACTTTTCGTAAGGTAAAGATGCGAATAGACCAAGTTATGTTTGAAATTGCACAAAAACGTGAAAAGCTCCTCTATGGAGAGAGTTGAGCAATTCCAAAGCATCAATGTGGACCGTCGTACTCTATTTAGTGCTCTTAAAAGTCTAACTTGCTAGTTGAGCCTTCGTGCCACTTTTCGTAAGGTAAAGATGCGAATAGACCAAGTTATGTTTGAAATTGCACAAAAACGTGAAAAGCTCCTCTATGGAGAGAGTTGAGCAATTCCAAAGCATCAATGTGGACCGTCGTACTCTATTTAGTGCTCTTAAAAGTCTAACTTGCTAGTTGAGCCTTCGTGCCACTTTTCGTAAGGTAAAGATGCGAATAGACCAAGTTATGTTTGAAATTGCACAAAAACGTGAAAAGCTCCTCTATGGAGAGAGTTGAGCAATTCCAAAGCATCAATGTGGACCGTCGTACTCTATTTAGTGCTCTTAAAAGTCTAACTTGCTAGTTGAGCCTTCGTGCCACTTTTCGTAAGGTAAAGATGCGAATAGACCAAGTTGTGTTTGAAATTGCACAAAAACGTGAAAAGCTCCTCTATGGAAAGAGTTGAGCAATTCCAAAGCATCAATGTGGACCGTCGTACTCTATTTAGTGCTCTTAAAAGTCTAACTTGCTAGTTGAGCCTTCGTGCCACTTTTCGTAAGGTAAAGATGCGAATAGACCAAGTTATGTTTGAAATTGCACAAAAACGTGAAAAGCTCCTCTATGGAGAGAGTTGAGCAATTCCAAAGCATCAATGTGGACCGTCGTACTCTATTTAGTGCTCTTAAAAGTCTAACTTGCTAGTTGAGCCTTCGTGCCACTTTTCGTAAGGTAAAGATGCGAATAGACCAAGTTGTGTTTGAAATTGCACAAAAACGTGAAAACTCCTCTATGGAAGAGAGTTGAGCAATTCCAAAGCATCAATGTGGACCGTCGTACTCTATTTAGTGCTCTTAAAAGTCTAACTTGCTAGTTGAGCCTTCGTGCCACTTTTCGTAAGGTAAAGATGCGAATAGACCAAGTTATGTTTGAAATTGCACAAAAACGTGAAAAGCTCCTCTATGGAGAGAGTTGAGCAATTCCAAAGCATCAATGTGGACCGTCGTACTCTATTTAGTGCTCTTAAAAGTCTAACTTGCTAGTTGAGCCTTCGTGCCACTTTTCGTAAGGTAAAGATGCGAATAGACCAAGTTATGTTTGAAATTGCACAAAAACGTGAAAAGCTCCTCTATGGAGAGAGTTGAGCAATTCCAAAGCATCAATGTGGACCGTCGTACTCTATTTAGTGCTCTTAAAAGTCTAACTTGCTAGTTGAGCCTTCGTGCCACTTTTCGTAAGGTAAAGATGCGAATAGACCAAGTTATGTTTGAAATTGCACAAAAACGTGAAAAGCTCCTCTATGGAGAGAGTTGAGCAATTCCAAAGCATCAATGTGGACCGTCGTACTCTATTTAGTGCTCTTAAAAGTCTAACTTGCTAGTTGAGCCTTCGTGCCACTTTTCGTAAGGTAAAGATGCGAATAGACCAAGTTATGTTTGAAATTGCACAAAAACGTGAAAAGCTCCTCTATGGAGAGAGTTGAGCAATTCCAAAGCATCAATGTGGACCGTCGTACTCTATTTAGTGCTCTTAAAAGTCTAACTTGCTAGTTGAGCCTTCGTGCCACTTTTCGTAAGGTAAAGATGCGAATAGACCAAGTTATGTTTGAAATTGCACAAAAACGTGAAAAGCTCCTCTATGGAGAGAGTTGAGCAATTCCAAAGCATCAATGTGGACCGTCGTACTCTATTTAGTGCTCTTAAAAGTCTAACTTGCTAGTTGAGCCTTCGTGCCACTTTTCGTAAGGTAAAGATGCGAATAGACCAAGTTATGTTTGAAATTGCACAAAAACGTGAAAAGCTCCTCTATGGAGAGAGTTGAGCAATTCCAAAGCATCAATGTGGACCGTCGTACTCTATTTAGTGCTCTTAAAAGTCTAACTTGCTAGTTGAGCCTTCGTGCCACTTTTCGTAAGGTAAAGATGCGAATAGACCAAGTTATGTTTGAAATTGCACAAAAACGTGAAAAGCTCCTCTATGGAGAGAGTTGAGCAATTCCAAAGCATCAATGTGGACCGTCGTACTCTATTTAGTGCTCTTAAAAGTCTAACTTGCTAGTTGAGCCTTCGTGCCACTTTTCGTAAGGTAAAGATGCGAATAGACCAAGTTATGTTTGAAATTGCACAAAAACGTGAAAAGCTCCTCTATGGAGAGAGTTGAGCAATTCCAAAGCATCAATGTGGACCGTCGTACTCTATTTAGTGCTCTTAAAAGTCTAACTTGCTAGTTGAGCCTTCGTGCCACTTTTCGTAAGGTAAAGATGCGAATAGACCAAGTTATGTTTGAAATTGCACAAAAACGTGAAAAGCTCCTCTATGGAGAGAGTTGAGCAATTCCAAAGCATCAATGTGGACCGTCGTACTCTATTTAGTGCTCTTAAAAGTCTAACTTGCTAGTTGAGCCTTCGTGCCACTTTTCGTAAGGTAAAGATGCGAATAGACCAAGTTATGTTTGAAATTGCACAAAAACGTGAAAAGCTCCTCTATGGAGAGAGTTGAGCAATTCCAAAGCATCAATGTGGACCGTCGTACTCTATTTAGTGCTCTTAAAAGTCTAACTTGCTAGTTGAGCCTTCGTGCCACTTTTCGTAAGGTAAAGATGCGAATAGACCAAGTTATGTTTGAAATTGCACAAAAACGTGAAAAGCTCCTCTATGGAGAGAGTTGAGCAATTCCAAAGCATCAATGTGGACCGTCGTACTCTATTTAGTGCTCTTAAAAGTCTAACTTGCTAGTTGAGCCTTCGTGCCACTTTTCGTAAGGTAAAGATGCGAATAGACCAAGTTATGTTTGAAATTGCACAAAAACGTGAAAAGCTCCTCTATGGAGAGAGTTGAGCAATTCCAAAGCATCAATGTGGACCGTCGTACTCTATTTAGTGCTCTTAAAAGTCTAACTTGCTAGTTGAGCCTTCGTGCCACTTTTCGTAAGGTAAAGATGCGAATAGACCAAGTTATGTTTGAAATTGCACAAAAACGTGAAAAGCTCCTCTATGGAGAGAGTTGAGCAATTCCAAAGCATCAATGTGGACCGTCGTACTCTATTTAGTGCTCTTAAAAGTCTAACTTGCTAGTTGAGCCTTCGTGCCACTTTTCGTAAGGTAAAGATGCGAATAGACCAAGTTATGTTTGAAATTGCACAAAAACGTGAAAAGCTCCTCTATGGAGAGAGTTGAGCAATTCCAAAGCATCAATGTGGACCGTCGTACTCTATTTAGTGCTCTTAAAAGTCTAACTTGCTAGTTGAGCCTTCGTGCCACTTTTCGTAAGGTAAAGATGCGAATAGACCAAGTTATGTTTGAAATTGCACAAAAACGTGAAAAGCTCCTCTATGGAGAGAGTTGAGCAATTCCAAAGCATCAATGTGGACCGTCGTACTCTATTTAGTGCTCTTAAAAGTCTAACTTGCTAGTTGAGCCTTCGTGCCACTTTTCGTAAGGTAAAGATGCGAATAGACCAAGTTATGTTTGAAATTGCACAAAAACGTGAAAAGCTCCTCTATGGAGAGAGTTGAGCAATTCCAAAGCATCAATGTGGACCGTCGTACTCTATTTAGTGCTCTTAAAAGTCTAACTTGCTAGTTGAGCCTTCGTGCCACTTTTCGTAAGGTAAAGATGCGAATAGACCAAGTTATGTTTGAAATTGCACAAAAACGTGAAAAGCTCCTCTATGGAGAGAGTTGAGCAATTCCAAAGCATCAATGTGGACCGTCGTACTCTATTTAGTGCTCTTAAAAGTCTAACTTGCTAGTTGAGCCTTCGTGCCACTTTTCGTAAGGTAAAGATGCGAATAGACCAAGTTATGTTTGAAATTGCACAAAAACGTGAAAAGCTCCTCTATGGAGAGAGTTGAGCAATTCCAAAGCATCAATGTGGACCGTCGTACTCTATTTAGTGCTCTTAAAAGTCTAACTTGCTAGTTGAGCCTTCGTGCCACTTTTCGTAAGGTAAAGATGCGAATAGACCAAGTTATGTTTGAAATTGCACAAAAACGTGAAAAGCTCCTCTATGGAGAGAGTTGAGCAATTCCAAAGCATCAATGTGGACCGTCGTACTCTATTTAGTGCTCTTAAAAGTCTAACTTGCTAGTTGAGCCTTCGTGCCACTTTTCGTAAGGTAAAGATGCGAATAGACCAAGTTATGTTTGAAATTGCACAAAAACGTGAAAAGCTCCTCTATGGAGAGAGTTGAGCAATTCCAAAGCATCAATGTGGACCGTCGTACTCTATTTAGTGCTCTTAAAAGTCTAACTTGCTAGTTGAGCCTTCGTGCCACTTTTCGTAAGGTAAAGATGCGAATAGACCAAGTTATGTTTGAAATTGCACAAAAACGTGAAAAGCTCCTCTATGGAGAGAGTTGAGCAATTCCAAAGCATCAATGTGGACCGTCGTACTCTATTTAGTGCTCTTAAAAGTCTAACTTGCTAGTTGAGCCTTCGTGCCACTTTTCGTAAGGTAAAGATGCGAATAGACCAAGTTATGTTTGAAATTGCACAAAAACGTGAAAAGCTCCTCTATGGAGAGAGTTGAGCAATTCCAAAGCATCAATGTGGACCGTCGTACTCTATTTAGTGCTCTTAAAAGTCTAACTTGCTAGTTGAGCCTTCGTGCCACTTTTCGTAAGGTAAAGATGCGAATAGACCAAGTTATGTTTGAAATTGCACAAAAACGTGAAAAGCTCCTCTATGGAGAGAGTTGAGCAATTCCAAAGCATCAATGTGGACCGTCGTACTCTATTTAGTGCTCTTAAAAGTCTAACTTGCTAGTTGAGCCTTCGTGCCACTTTTCGTAAGGTAAAGATGCGAATAGACCAAGTTATGTTTGAAATTGCACAAAAACGTGAAAAGCTCCTCTATGGAGAGAGTTGAGCAATTCCAAAGCATCAATGTGGACCGTCGTACTCTATTTAGTGCTCTTAAAAGTCTAACTTGCTAGTTGAGCCTTCGTGCCACTTTTCGTAAGGTAAAGATGCGAATAGACCAAGTTATGTTTGAAATTGCACAAAAACGTGAAAAGCTCCTCTATGGAGAGAGTTGAGCAATTCCAAAGCATCAATGTGGACCGTCGTACTCTATTTAGTGCTCTTAAAAGTCTAACTTGCTAGTTGAGCCTTCGTGCCACTTTTCGTAAGGTAAAGATGCGAATAGACCAAGTTATGTTTGAAATTGCACAAAAACGTGAAAAGCTCCTCTATGGAGAGAGTTGAGCAATTCCAAAGCATCAATGTGGACCGTCGTACTCTATTTAGTGCTCTTAAAAGTCTAACTTGCTAGTTGAGCCTTCGTGCCACTTTTCGTAAGGTAAAGATGCGAATAGACCAAGTTATGTTTGAAATTGCACAAAAACGTGAAAAGCTCCTCTATGGAGAGAGTTGAGCAATTCCAAAGCATCAATGTGGACCGTCGTACTCTATTTAGTGCTCTTAAAAGTCTAACTTGCTAGTTGAGCCTTCGTGCCACTTTTCGTAAGGTAAAGATGCGAATAGACCAAGTTATGTTTGAAATTGCACAAAAACGTGAAAAGCTCCTCTATGGAGAGAGTTGAGCAATTCCAAAGCATCAATGTGGACCGTCGTACTCTATTTAGTGCTCTTAAAAGTCTAACTTGCTAGTTGAGCCTTCGTGCCACTTTTCGTAAGGTAAAGATGCGAATAGACCAAGTTATGTTTGAAATTGCACAAAAACGTGAAAAGCTCCTCTATGGAGAGAGTTGAGCAATTCCAAAGCATCAATGTGGACCGTCGTACTCTATTTAGTGCTCTTAAAAGTCTAACTTGCTAGTTGAGCCTTCGTGCCACTTTTCGTAAGGTAAAGATGCGAATAGACCAAGTTATGTTTGAAATTGCACAAAAACGTGAAAAGCTCCTCTATGGAGAGAGTTGAGCAATTCCAAAGCATCAATGTGGACCGTCGTACTCTATTTAGTGCTCTTAAAAGTCTAACTTGCTAGTTGAGCCTTCGTGCCACTTTTCGTAAGGTAAAGATGCGAATAGACCAAGTTATGTTTGAAATTGCACAAAAACGTGAAAAGCTCCTCTATGGAGAGAGTTGAGCAATTCCAAAGCATCAATGTGGACCGTCGTACTCTATTTAGTGCTCTTAAAAGTCTAACTTGCTAGTTGAGCCTTCGTGCCACTTTTCGTAAGGTAAAGATGCGAATAGACCAAGTTATGTTTGAAATTGCACAAAAACGTGAAAAGCTCCTCTATGGAGAGAGTTGAGCAATTCCAAAGCATCAATGTGGACCGTCGTACTCTATTTAGTGCTCTTAAAAGTCTAACTTGCTAGTTGAGCCTTCGTGCCACTTTTCGTAAGGTAAAGATGCGAATAGACCAAGTTATGTTTGAAATTGCACAAAAACGTGAAAAGCTCCTCTATGGAGAGAGTTGAGCAATTCCAAAGCATCAATGTGGACCGTCGTACTCTATTTAGTGCTCTTAAAAGTCTAACTTGCTAGTTGAGCCTTCGTGCCACTTTTCGTAAGGTAAAGATGCGAATAGACCAAGTTATGTTTGAAATTGCACAAAAACGTGAAAAGCTCCTCTATGGAGAGAGTTGAGCAATTCCAAAGCATCAATGTGGACCGTCGTACTCTATTTAGTGCTCTTAAAAGTCTAACTTGCTAGTTGAGCCTTCGTGCCACTTTTCGTAAGGTAAAGATGCGAATAGACCAAGTTATGTTTGAAATTGCACAAAAACGTGAAAAGCTCCTCTATGGAGAGAGTTGAGCAATTCCAAAGCATCAATGTGGACCGTCGTACTCTATTTAGTGCTCTTAAAAGTCTAACTTGCTAGTTGAGCCTTCGTGCCACTTTTCGTAAGGTAAAGATGCGAATAGACCAAGTTATGTTTGAAATTGCACAAAAACGTGAAAAGCTCCTCTATGGAGAGAGTTGAGCAATTCCAAAGCATCAATGTGGACCGTCGTACTCTATTTAGTGCTCTTAAAAGTCTAACTTGCTAGTTGAGCCTTCGTGCCACTTTTCGTAAGGTAAAGATGCGAATAGACCAAGTTGTGTTTGAAATTGCACAAAAACGTGAAAAGCTCCTCTATGGAAAGAGTTGAGCAATTCCAAAGCATCAATGTGGACCGTCGTACTCTATTTAGTGCTCTTAAAAGTCTAACTTGCTAGTTGAGCCTTCGTGCCACTTTTCGTAAGGTAAAGATGCGAATAGACCAAGTTATGTTTGAAATTGCACAAAAACGTGAAAAGCTCCTCTATGGAGAGAGTTGAGCAATTCCAAAGCATCAATGTGGACCGTCGTACTCTATTTAGTGCTCTTAAAAGTCTAACTTGCTAGTTGAGCCTTCGTGCCACTTTTCGTAAGGTAAAGATGCGAATAGACCAAGTTATGTTTGAAATTGCACAAAAACGTGAAAAGCTCCTCTATGGAGAGAGTTGAGCAATTCCAAAGCATCAATGTGGACCGTCGTACTCTATTTAGTGCTCTTAAAAGTCTAACTTGCTAGTTGAGCCTTCGTGCCACTTTTCGTAAGGTAAAGATGCGAATAGACCAAGTTATGTTTGAAATTGCACAAAAACGTGAAAAGCTCCTCTATGGAGAGAGTTGAGCAATTCCAAAGCATCAATGTGGACCGTCGTACTCTATTTAGTGCTCTTAAAAGTCTAACTTGCTAGTTGAGCCTTCGTGCCACTTTTCGTAAGGTAAAGATGCGAATAGACCAAGTTATGTTTGAAATTGCACAAAAACGTGAAAAGCTCCTCTATGGAGAGAGTTGAGCAATTCCAAAGCATCAATGTGGACCGTCGTACTCTATTTAGTGCTCTTAAAAGTCTAACTTGCTAGTTGAGCCTTCGTGCCACTTTTCGTAAGGTAAAGATGCGAATAGACCAAGTTATGTTTGAAATTGCACAAAAACGTGAAAAGCTCCTCTATGGAGAGAGTTGAGCAATTCCAAAGCATCAATGTGGACCGTCGTACTCTATTTAGTGCTCTTAAAAGTCTAACTTGCTAGTTGAGCCTTCGTGCCACTTTTCGTAAGGTAAAGATGCGAATAGACCAAGTTATGTTTGAAATTGCACAAAAACGTGAAAAGCTCCTCTATGGAGAGAGTTGAGCAATTCCAAAGCATCAATGTGGACCGTCGTACTCTATTTAGTGCTCTTAAAAGTCTAACTTGCTAGTTGAGCCTTCGTGCCACTTTTCGTAAGGTAAAGATGCGAATAGACCAAGTTATGTTTGAAATTGCACAAAAACGTGAAAAGCTCCTCTATGGAGAGAGTTGAGCAATTCCAAAGCATCAATGTGGACCGTCGTACTCTATTTAGTGCTCTTAAAAGTCTAACTTGCTAGTTGAGCCTTCGTGCCACTTTTCGTAAGGTAAAGATGCGAATAGACCAAGTTATGTTTGAAATTGCACAAAAACGTGAAAAGCTCCTCTATGGAGAGAGTTGAGCAATTCCAAAGCATCAATGTGGACCGTCGTACTCTATTTAGTGCTCTTAAAAGTCTAACTTGCTAGTTGAGCCTTCGTGCCACTTTTCGTAAGGTAAAGATGCGAATAGACCAAGTTATGTTTGAAATTGCACAAAAACGTGAAAAGCTCCTCTATGGAGAGAGTTGAGCAATTCCAAAGCATCAATGTGGACCGTCGTACTCTATTTAGTGCTCTTAAAAGTCTAACTTGCTAGTTGAGCCTTCGTGCCACTTTTCGTAAGGTAAAGATGCGAATAGACCAAGTTATGTTTGAAATTGCACAAAAACGTGAAAAGCTCCTCTATGGAGAGAGTTGAGCAATTCCAAAGCATCAATGTGGACCGTCGTACTCTATTTAGTGCTCTTAAAAGTCTAACTTGCTAGTTGAGCCTTCGTGCCACTTTTCGTAAGGTAAAGATGCGAATAGACCAAGTTATGTTTGAAATTGCACAAAAACGTGAAAAGCTCCTCTATGGAGAGAGTTGAGCAATTCCAAAGCATCAATGTGGACCGTCGTACTCTATTTAGTGCTCTTAAAAGTCTAACTTGCTAGTTGAGCCTTCGTGCCACTTTTCGTAAGGTAAAGATGCGAATAGACCAAGTTATGTTTGAAATTGCACAAAAACGTGAAAAGCTCCTCTATGGAGAGAGTTGAGCAATTCCAAAGCATCAATGTGGACCGTCGTACTCTATTTAGTGCTCTTAAAAGTCTAACTTGCTAGTTGAGCCTTCGTGCCACTTTTCGTAAGGTAAAGATGCGAATAGACCAAGTTATGTTTGAAATTGCACAAAAACGTGAAAAGCTCCTCTATGGAGAGAGTTGAGCAATTCCAAAGCATCAATGTGGACCGTCGTACTCTATTTAGTGCTCTTAAAAGTCTAACTTGCTAGTTGAGCCTTCGTGCCACTTTTCGTAAGGTAAAGATGCGAATAGACCAAGTTATGTTTGAAATTGCACAAAAACGTGAAAAGCTCCTCTATGGAGAGAGTTGAGCAATTCCAAAGCATCAATGTGGACCGTCGTACTCTATTTAGTGCTCTTAAAAGTCTAACTTGCTAGTTGAGCCTTCGTGCCACTTTTCGTAAGGTAAAGATGCGAATAGACCAAGTTATGTTTGAAATTGCACAAAAACGTGAAAAGCTCCTCTATGGAGAGAGTTGAGCAATTCCAAAGCATCAATGTGGACCGTCGTACTCTATTTAGTGCTCTTAAAAGTCTAACTTGCTAGTTGAGCCTTCGTGCCACTTTTCGTAAGGTAAAGATGCGAATAGACCAAGTTATGTTTGAAATTGCACAAAAACGTGAAAAGCTCCTCTATGGAGAGAGTTGAGCAATTCCAAAGCATCAATGTGGACCGTCGTACTCTATTTAGTGCTCTTAAAAGTCTAACTTGCTAGTTGAGCCTTCGTGCCACTTTTCGTAAGGTAAAGATGCGAATAGACCAAGTTATGTTTGAAATTGCACAAAAACGTGAAAAGCTCCTCTATGGAGAGAGTTGAGCAATTCCAAAGCATCAATGTGGACCGTCGTACTCTATTTAGTGCTCTTAAAAGTCTAACTTGCTAGTTGAGCCTTCGTGCCACTTTTCGTAAGGTAAAGATGCGAATAGACCAAGTTATGTTTGAAATTGCACAAAAACGTGAAAAGCTCCTCTATGGAGAGAGTTGAGCAATTCCAAAGCATCAATGTGGACCGTCGTACTCTATTTAGTGCTCTTAAAAGTCTAACTTGCTAGTTGAGCCTTCGTGCCACTTTTCGTAAGGTAAAGATGCGAATAGACCAAGTTATGTTTGAAATTGCACAAAAACGTGAAAAGCTCCTCTATGGAGAGAGTTGAGCAATTCCAAAGCATCAATGTGGACCGTCGTACTCTATTTAGTGCTCTTAAAAGTCTAACTTGCTAGTTGAGCCTTCGTGCCACTTTTCGTAAGGTAAAGATGCGAATAGACCAAGTTAGTGTTTGAAATTGCACAAAAACGTGAAAAGCTCCTCTATGGAGAGAGTTGAGCAATTCCAAAGCATCAATGTGGACCGTCGTACTCTATTTAGTGCTCTTAAAAGTCTAACTTGCTAGTTGAGCCTTCGTGCCACTTTTCGTAAGGTAAAGATGCGAATAGACCAAGTTATGTTTGAAATTGCACAAAAACGTGAAAAGCTCCTCTATGGAGAGAGTTGAGCAATTCCAAAGCATCAATGTGGACCGTCGTACTCTATTTAGTGCTCTTAAAAGTCTAACTTGCTAGTTGAGCCTTCGTGCCACTTTTCGTAAGGTAAAGATGCGAATAGACCAAGTTATGTTTGAAATTGCACAAAAACGTGAAAAGCTCCTCTATGGAGAGAGTTGAGCAATTCCAAAGCATCAATGTGGACCGTCGTACTCTATTTAGTGCTCTTAAAAGTCTAACTTGCTAGTTGAGCCTTCGTGCCACTTTTCGTAAGGTAAAGATGCGAATAGACCAAGTTATGTTTGAAATTGCACAAAAACGTGAAAAGCTCCTCTATGGAGAGAGTTGAGCAATTCCAAAGCATCAATGTGGACCGTCGTACTCTATTTAGTGCTCTTAAAAGTCTAACTTGCTAGTTGAGCCTTCGTGCCACTTTTCGTAAGGTAAAGATGCGAATAGACCAAGTTATGTTTGAAATTGCACAAAAACGTGAAAAGCTCCTCTATGGAGAGAGTTGAGCAATTCCAAAGCATCAATGTGGACCGTCGTACTCTATTTAGTGCTCTTAAAAGTCTAACTTGCTAGTTGAGCCTTCGTGCCACTTTTCGTAAGGTAAAGATGCGAATAGACCAAGTTATGTTTGAAATTGCACAAAAACGTGAAAAGCTCCTCTATGGAGAGAGTTGAGCAATTCCAAAGCATCAATGTGGACCGTCGTACTCTATTTAGTGCTCTTAAAAGTCTAACTTGCTAGTTGAGCCTTCGTGCCACTTTTCGTAAGGTAAAGATGCGAATAGACCAAGTTATGTTTGAAATTGCACAAAAACGTGAAAAGCTCCTCTATGGAGAGAGTTGAGCAATTCCAAAGCATCAATGTGGACCGTCGTACTCTATTTAGTGCTCTTAAAAGTCTAACTTGCTAGTTGAGCCTTCGTGCCACTTTTCGTAAGGTAAAGATGCGAATAGACCAAGTTATGTTTGAAATTGCACAAAAACGTGAAAAGCTCCTCTATGGAGAGAGTTGAGCAATTCCAAAGCATCAATGTGGACCGTCGTACTCTATTTAGTGCTCTTAAAAGTCTAACTTGCTAGTTGAGCCTTCGTGCCACTTTTCGTAAGGTAAAGATGCGAATAGACCAAGTTATGTTTGAAATTGCACAAAAACGTGAAAAGCTCCTCTATGGAGAGAGTTGAGCAATTCCAAAGCATCAATGTGGACCGTCGTACTCTATTTAGTGCTCTTAAAAGTCTAACTTGCTAGTTGAGCCTTCGTGCCACTTTTCGTAAGGTAAAGATGCGAATAGACCAAGTTATGTTTGAAATTGCACAAAAACGTGAAAAGCTCCTCTATGGAGAGAGTTGAGCAATTCCAAAGCATCAATGTGGACCGTCGTACTCTATTTAGTGCTCTTAAAAGTCTAACTTGCTAGTTGAGCCTTCGTGCCACTTTTCGTAAGGTAAAGATGCGAATAGACCAAGTTATGTTTGAAATTGCACAAAAACGTGAAAAGCTCCTCTATGGAGAGAGTTGAGCAATTCCAAAGCATCAATGTGGACCGTCGTACTCTATTTAGTGCTCTTAAAAGTCTAACTTGCTAGTTGAGCCTTCGTGCCACTTTTCGTAAGGTAAAGATGCGAATAGACCAAGTTATGTTTGAAATTGCACAAAAACGTGAAAAGCTCCTCTATGGAGAGAGTTGAGCAATTCCAAAGCATCAATGTGGACCGTCGTACTCTATTTAGTGCTCTTAAAAGTCTAACTTGCTAGTTGAGCCTTCGTGCCACTTTTCGTAAGGTAAAGATGCGAATAGACCAAGTTATGTTTGAAATTGCACAAAAACGTGAAAAGCTCCTCTATGGAGAGAGTTGAGCAATTCCAAAGCATCAATGTGGACCGTCGTACTCTATTTAGTGCTCTTAAAAGTCTAACTTGCTAGTTGAGCCTTCGTGCCACTTTTCGTAAGGTAAAGATGCGAATAGACCAAGTTATGTTTGAAATTGCACAAAAACGTGAAAAGCTCCTCTATGGAGAGAGTTGAGCAATTCCAAAGCATCAATGTGGACCGTCGTACTCTATTTAGTGCTCTTAAAAGTCTAACTTGCTAGTTGAGCCTTCGTGCCACTTTTCGTAAGGTAAAGATGCGAATAGACCAAGTTATGTTTGAAATTGCACAAAAACGTGAAAAGCTCCTCTATGGAGAGAGTTGAGCAATTCCAAAGCATCAATGTGGACCGTCGTACTCTATTTAGTGCTCTTAAAAGTCTAACTTGCTAGTTGAGCCTTCGTGCCACTTTTCGTAAGGTAAAGATGCGAATAGACCAAGTTATGTTTGAAATTGCACAAAAACGTGAAAAGCTCCTCTATGGAGAGAGTTGAGCAATTCCAAAGCATCAATGTGGACCGTCGTACTCTATTTAGTGCTCTTAAAAGTCTAACTTGCTAGTTGAGCCTTCGTGCCACTTTTCGTAAGGTAAAGATGCGAATAGACCAAGTTATGTTTGAAATTGCACAAAAACGTGAAAAGCTCCTCTATGGAGAGAGTTGAGCAATTCCAAAGCATCAATGTGGACCGTCGTACTCTATTTAGTGCTCTTAAAAGTCTAACTTGCTAGTTGAGCCTTCGTGCCACTTTTCGTAAGGTAAAGATGCGAATAGACCAAGTTATGTTTGAAATTGCACAAAAACGTGAAAAGCTCCTCTATGGAGAGAGTTGAGCAATTCCAAAGCATCAATGTGGACCGTCGTACTCTATTTAGTGCTCTTAAAAGTCTAACTTGCTAGTTGAGCCTTCGTGCCACTTTTCGTAAGGTAAAGATGCGAATAGACCAAGTTATGTTTGAAATTGCACAAAAACGTGAAAAGCTCCTCTATGGAGAGAGTTGAGCAATTCCAAAGCATCAATGTGGACCGTCGTACTCTATTTAGTGCTCTTAAAAGTCTAACTTGCTAGTTGAGCCTTCGTGCCACTTTTCGTAAGGTAAAGATGCGAATAGACCAAGTTATGTTTGAAATTGCACAAAAACGTGAAAAGCTCCTCTATGGAGAGAGTTGAGCAATTCCAAAGCATCAATGTGGACCGTCGTACTCTATTTAGTGCTCTTAAAAGTCTAACTTGCTAGTTGAGCCTTCGTGCCACTTTTCGTAAGGTAAAGATGCGAATAGACCAAGTTATGTTTGAAATTGCACAAAAACGTGAAAAGCTCCTCTATGGAGAGAGTTGAGCAATTCCAAAGCATCAATGTGGACCGTCGTACTCTATTTAGTGCTCTTAAAAGTCTAACTTGCTAGTTGAGCCTTCGTGCCACTTTTCGTAAGGTAAAGATGCGAATAGACCAAGTTATGTTTGAAATTGCACAAAAACGTGAAAAGCTCCTCTATGGAGAGAGTTGAGCAATTCCAAAGCATCAATGTGGACCGTCGTACTCTATTTAGTGCTCTTAAAAGTCTAACTTGCTAGTTGAGCCTTCGTGCCACTTTTCGTAAGGTAAAGATGCGAATAGACCAAGTTGTGTTTGAAATTGCACAAAAACGTGAAAAGCTCCTCTATGGAAGAGAGTTGAGCAATTCCAAAGCATCAATGTGGACCGTCGTACTCTATTTAGTGCTCTTAAAAGTCTAACTTGCTAGTTGAGCCTTCGTGCCACTTTTCGTAAGGTAAAGATGCGAATAGACCAAGTTATGTTTGAAATTGCACAAAAACGTGAAAAGCTCCTCTATGGAGAGAGTTGAGCAATTCCAAAGCATCAATGTGGACCGTCGTACTCTATTTAGTGCTCTTAAAAGTCTAACTTGCTAGTTGAGCCTTCGTGCCACTTTTCGTAAGGTAAAGATGCGAATAGACCAAGTTATGTTTGAAATTGCACAAAAACGTGAAAAGCTCCTCTATGGAGAGAGTTGAGCAATTCCAAAGCATCAATGTGGACCGTCGTACTCTATTTAGTGCTCTTAAAAGTCTAACTTGCTAGTTGAGCCTTCGTGCCACTTTTCGTAAGGTAAAGATGCGAATAGACCAAGTTATGTTTGAAATTGCACAAAAACGTGAAAAGCTCCTCTATGGAGAGAGTTGAGCAATTCCAAAGCATCAATGTGGACCGTCGTACTCTATTTAGTGCTCTTAAAAGTCTAACTTGCTAGTTGAGCCTTCGTGCCACTTTTCGTAAGGTAAAGATGCGAATAGACCAAGTTATGTTTGAAATTGCACAAAAACGTGAAAAGCTCCTCTATGGAGAGAGTTGAGCAATTCCAAAGCATCAATGTGGACCGTCGTACTCTATTTAGTGCTCTTAAAAGTCTAACTTGCTAGTTGAGCCTTCGTGCCACTTTTCGTAAGGTAAAGATGCGAATAGACCAAGTTATGTTTGAAATTGCACAAAAACGTGAAAAGCTCCTCTATGGAGAGAGTTGAGCAATTCCAAAGCATCAATGTGGACCGTCGTACTCTATTTAGTGCTCTTAAAAGTCTAACTTGCTAGTTGAGCCTTCGTGCCACTTTTCGTAAGGTAAAGATGCGAATAGACCAAGTTATGTTTGAAATTGCACAAAAACGTGAAAAGCTCCTCTATGGAGAGAGTTGAGCAATTCCAAAGCATCAATGTGGACCGTCGTACTCTATTTAGTGCTCTTAAAAGTCTAACTTGCTAGTTGAGCCTTCGTGCCACTTTTCGTAAGGTAAAGATGCGAATAGACCAAGTTATGTTTGAAATTGCACAAAAACGTGAAAAGCTCCTCTATGGAAGAGAGTTGAGCAATTCCAAAGCATCAATGTGGACCGTCGTACTCTATTTAGTGCTCTTAAAAGTCTAACTTGCTAGTTGAGCCTTCGTGCCACTTTTCGTAAGGTAAAGATGCGAATAGACCAAGTTATGTTTGAAATTGCACAAAAACGTGAAAAGCTCCTCTATGGAGAGAGTTGAGCAATTCCAAAGCATCAATGTGGACCGTCGTACTCTATTTAGTGCTCTTAAAAGTCTAACTTGCTAGTTGAGCCTTCGTGCCACTTTTCGTAAGGTAAAGATGCGAATAGACCAAGTTATGTTTGAAATTGCACAAAAACGTGAAAAGCTCCTCTATGGAGAGAGTTGAGCAATTCCAAAGCATCAATGTGGACCGTCGTACTCTATTTAGTGCTCTTAAAAGTCTAACTTGCTAGTTGAGCCTTCGTGCCACTTTTCGTAAGGTAAAGATGCGAATAGACCAAGTTATGTTTGAAATTGCACAAAAACGTGAAAAGCTCCTCTATGGAGAGAGTTGAGCAATTCCAAAGCATCAATGTGGACCGTCGTACTCTATTTAGTGCTCTTAAAAGTCTAACTTGCTAGTTGAGCCTTCGTGCCACTTTTCGTAAGGTAAAGATGCGAATAGACCAAGTTATGTTTGAAATTGCACAAAAACGTGAAAAGCTCCTCTATGGAGAGAGTTGAGCAATTCCAAAGCATCAATGTGGACCGTCGTACTCTATTTAGTGCTCTTAAAAGTCTAACTTGCTAGTTGAGCCTTCGTGCCACTTTTCGTAAGGTAAAGATGCGAATAGACCAAGTTATGTTTGAAATTGCACAAAAACGTGAAAAGCTCCTCTATGGAGAGAGTTGAGCAATTCCAAAGCATCAATGTGGACCGTCGTACTCTATTTAGTGCTCTTAAAAGTCTAACTTGCTAGTTGAGCCTTCGTGCCACTTTTCGTAAGGTAAAGATGCGAATAGACCAAGTTATGTTTGAAATTGCACAAAAACGTGAAAAGCTCCTCTATGGAAGAGTTGAGCAATTCCAAAGCATCAATGTGGACCGTCGTACTCTATTTAGTGCTCTTAAAAGTCTAACTTGCTAGTTGAGCCTTCGTGCCACTTTTCGTAAGGTAAAGATGCGAATAGACCAAGTTATGTTTGAAATTGCACAAAAACGTGAAAAGCTCCTCTATGGAGAGAGTTGAGCAATTCCAAAGCATCAATGTGGACCGTCGTACTCTATTTAGTGCTCTTAAAAGTCTAACTTGCTAGTTGAGCCTTCGTGCCACTTTTCGTAAGGTAAAGATGCGAATAGACCAAGTTATGTTTGAAATTGCACAAAAACGTGAAAAGCTCCTCTATGGAAGAGTTGAGCAATTCCAAAGCATCAATGTGGACCGTCGTACTCTATTTAGTGCTCTTAAAAGTCTAACTTGCTAGTTGAGCCTTCGTGCCACTTTTCGTAAGGTAAAGATGCGAATAGACCAAGTTATGTTTGAAATTGCACAAAAACGTGAAAAGCTCCTCTATGGAGAGAGTTGAGCAATTCCAAAGCATCAATGTGGACCGTCGTACTCTATTTAGTGCTCTTAAAAGTCTAACTTGCTAGTTGAGCCTTCGTGCCACTTTTCGTAAGGTAAAGATGCGAATAGACCAAGTTATGTTTGAAATTGCACAAAAACGTGAAAAGCTCCTCTATGGAGAGAGTTGAGCAATTCCAAAGCATCAATGTGGACCGTCGTACTCTATTTAGTGCTCTTAAAAGTCTAACTTGCTAGTTGAGCCTTCGTGCCACTTTTCGTAAGGTAAAGATGCGAATAGACCAAGTTATGTTTGAAATTGCACAAAAACGTGAAAAGCTCCTCTATGGAAAGAGTTGAGCAATTCCAAAGCATCAATGTGGACCGTCGTACTCTATTTAGTGCTCTTAAAAGTCTAACTTGCTAGTTGAGCCTTCGTGCCACTTTTCGTAAGGTAAAGATGCGAATAGACCAAGTTATGTTTGAAATTGCACAAAAACGTGAAAAGCTCCTCTATGGAGAGAGTTGAGCAATTCCAAAGCATCAATGTGGACCGTCGTACTCTATTTAGTGCTCTTAAAAGTCTAACTTGCTAGTTGAGCCTTCGTGCCACTTTTCGTAAGGTAAAGATGCGAATAGACCAAGTTATGTTTGAAATTGCACAAAAACGTGAAAAGCTCCTCTATGGAGAGAGTTGAGCAATTCCAAAGCATCAATGTGGACCGTCGTACTCTATTTAGTGCTCTTAAAAGTCTAACTTGCTAGTTGAGCCTTCGTGCCACTTTTCGTAAGGTAAAGATGCGAATAGACCAAGTTGTGTTTGAAATTGCACAAAAACGTGAAAACTCCTCTATGGAAAGAGTTGAGCAATTCCAAAGCATCAATGTGGACCGTCGTACTCTATTTAGTGCTCTTAAAAGTCTAACTTGCTAGTTGAGCCTTCGTGCCACTTTTCGTAAGGTAAAGATGCGAATAGACCAAGTTATGTTTGAAATTGCACAAAAACGTGAAAAGCTCCTCTATGGAGAGAGTTGAGCAATTCCAAAGCATCAATGTGGACCGTCGTACTCTATTTAGTGCTCTTAAAAGTCTAACTTGCTAGTTGAGCCTTCGTGCCACTTTTCGTAAGGTAAAGATGCGAATAGACCAAGTTATGTTTGAAATTGCACAAAAACGTGAAAAGCTCCTCTATGGAGAGAGTTGAGCAATTCCAAAGCATCAATGTGGACCGTCGTACTCTATTTAGTGCTCTTAAAAGTCTAACTTGCTAGTTGAGCCTTCGTGCCACTTTTCGTAAGGTAAAGATGCGAATAGACCAAGTTATGTTTGAAATTGCACAAAAACGTGAAAAGCTCCTCTATGGAGAGAGTTGAGCAATTCCAAAGCATCAATGTGGACCGTCGTACTCTATTTAGTGCTCTTAAAAGTCTAACTTGCTAGTTGAGCCTTCGTGCCACTTTTCGTAAGGTAAAGATGCGAATAGACCAAGTTATGTTTGAAATTGCACAAAAACGTGAAAAGCTCCTCTATGGAGAGAGTTGAGCAATTCCAAAGCATCAATGTGGACCGTCGTACTCTATTTAGTGCTCTTAAAAGTCTAACTTGCTAGTTGAGCCTTCGTGCCACTTTTCGTAAGGTAAAGATGCGAATAGACCAAGTTATGTTTGAAATTGCACAAAAACGTGAAAAGCTCCTCTATGGAGAGAGTTGAGCAATTCCAAAGCATCAATGTGGACCGTCGTACTCTATTTAGTGCTCTTAAAAGTCTAACTTGCTAGTTGAGCCTTCGTGCCACTTTTCGTAAGGTAAAGATGCGAATAGACCAAGTTATGTTTGAAATTGCACAAAAACGTGAAAAGCTCCTCTATGGAGAGAGTTGAGCAATTCCAAAGCATCAATGTGGACCGTCGTACTCTATTTAGTGCTCTTAAAAGTCTAACTTGCTAGTTGAGCCTTCGTGCCACTTTTCGTAAGGTAAAGATGCGAATAGACCAAGTTATGTTTGAAATTGCACAAAAACGTGAAAAGCTCCTCTATGGAGAGAGTTGAGCAATTCCAAAGCATCAATGTGGACCGTCGTACTCTATTTAGTGCTCTTAAAAGTCTAACTTGCTAGTTGAGCCTTCGTGCCACTTTTCGTAAGGTAAAGATGCGAATAGACCAAGTTATGTTTGAAATTGCACAAAAACGTGAAAAGCTCCTCTATGGAGAGAGTTGAGCAATTCCAAAGCATCAATGTGGACCGTCGTACTCTATTTAGTGCTCTTAAAAGTCTAACTTGCTAGTTGAGCCTTCGTGCCACTTTTCGTAAGGTAAAGATGCGAATAGACCAAGTTATGTTTGAAATTGCACAAAAACGTGAAAAGCTCCTCTATGGAGAGAGTTGAGCAATTCCAAAGCATCAATGTGGACCGTCGTACTCTATTTAGTGCTCTTAAAAGTCTAACTTGCTAGTTGAGCCTTCGTGCCACTTTTCGTAAGGTAAAGATGCGAATAGACCAAGTTATGTTTGAAATTGCACAAAAACGTGAAAAGCTCCTCTATGGAAGAGTTGAGCAATTCCAAAGCATCAATGTGGACCGTCGTACTCTATTTAGTGCTCTTAAAAGTCTAACTTGCTAGTTGAGCCTTCGTGCCACTTTTCGTAAGGTAAAGATGCGAATAGACCAAGTTATGTTTGAAATTGCACAAAAACGTGAAAAGCTCCTCTATGGAGAGAGTTGAGCAATTCCAAAGCATCAATGTGGACCGTCGTACTCTATTTAGTGCTCTTAAAAGTCTAACTTGCTAGTTGAGCCTTCGTGCCACTTTTCGTAAGGTAAAGATGCGAATAGACCAAGTTATGTTTGAAATTGCACAAAAACGTGAAAAGCTCCTCTATGGAGAGAGTTGAGCAATTCCAAAGCATCAATGTGGACCGTCGTACTCTATTTAGTGCTCTTAAAAGTCTAACTTGCTAGTTGAGCCTTCGTGCCACTTTTCGTAAGGTAAAGATGCGAATAGACCAAGTTATGTTTGAAATTGCACAAAAACGTGAAAAGCTCCTCTATGGAAGAGTTGAGCAATTCCAAAGCATCAATGTGGACCGTCGTACTCTATTTAGTGCTCTTAAAAGTCTAACTTGCTAGTTTAGCCTTCGTGCCACTTTTCGTAAGGTAAAGATGTGAATAGACCAAGTTATGTTTGAAATTGCACAAAAACGTGAAAAGCTCCTCTATGGAGAGAGTTGAGCAATTCCAAAGCATCAATGTGGACCGTCGTACTCTATTTAGTGCTCTTAAAAGTCTAACTTGCTAGTTGAGCCTTCGTGCCACTTTTCGTAAGGTAAAGATGCGAATAGACCAAGTTGTGTTTGAAATTGCACAAAAACGTGAAAAGCTCCTCTATGGAAAGAGTTGAGCAATTCCAAAGCATCAATGTGGACCGTCGTACTCTATTTAGTGCTCTTAAAAGTCTAACTTGCTAGTTGAGCGTTCGTGCCACTTTTCGTAAGGTAAAGATGCGAATAGACCAAGTTATGTTTGAAATTGCACAAAAACGTGAAAAGCTCCTCTATGGAAGAGTTGAGCAATTCCAAAGCATCAATGTGGACCGTCGTACTCTATTTAGTGCTCTTAAAAGTCTAACTTGCTAGTTGAGCCTTCGTGCCACTTTTCGTAAGGTAAAGATGCGAATAGACCAAGTTATGTTTGAAATTGCACAAAAACGTGAAAGCTCCTCTATGGAGAGAGTTGAGCAATTCCAAAGCATCAATGTGGACCGTCGTACTCTATTTAGTGCTCTTAAAAGTCTAACTTGCTAGTTGAGCCTTCGTGCCACTTTTCGTAAGGTAAAGATGCGAATAGACCAAGTTATGTTTGAAATTGCACAAAAACGTGAAATGCTCCTCTATGGAGAGAGTTGAGCAATTCCAAAGCATCAATGTGGACCGTCGTACTCTATTTAGTGCTCTTAAAAGTCTAACTTGCTAGTTGAGCCTTCGTGCCACTTTTCGTAAGGTAAAGATGCGAATAGACCAAGTTGTGTTTGAAATTGCACAAAAACGTGAAACCTCCTCTATGGAAAGAGTTGAGCAATTCCAAAGCATCAATGTGGACCGTCGTACTCTATTTAGTGCTCTTAAAAGTCTAACTTGCTAGTTGAGCCTTCGTGCCACTTTTCGTAAGGTAAAGATGCGAATAGACCAAGTTATGTTTGAAATTGCACAAAAACGTGAAAAGCTCCTCTATGGAGAGAGTTGAGCAATTCCAAAGCATCAATGTGGACCGTCGTACTCTATTTAGTGCTCTTAAAAGTCTAACTTGCTAGTTGAGCCTTCGTGCCACTTTTCGTAAGGTAAAGATGCGAATAGACCAAGTTATGTTTGAAATTGCACAAAAACGTGAAAAGCTCCTCTATGGAGAGAGTTGAGCAATTCCAAAGCATCAATGTGGACCGTCGTACTCTATTTAGTGCTCTTAAAAGTCTAACTTGCTAGTTGAGCCTACGTGCCACTTTTCGTAAGGTAAAGATGCGAATAGACCAAGTTATGTTTGAAATTGCACAAAAACGTGAAAGCTCCTCTATGGACAGAGTTGAGCAATTCCAAAGCATCAATGTGGACCGTCGTACTCTATTTAGTGCTCTTAAAAGTCTAACTTGCTAGTTGAGCCTTCGTGCCACTTTTCGTAAGGTAAAGATGCGAATAGACCAAGTTATGTTTGAAATTGCACAAAAACGTGAAAAGCTCCTCTATGGAAGAGTTGAGCAATTCCAAAGCATCAATGTGGACCGTCGTACTCTATTTAGTGCTCTTAAAAGTCTAACTTGCTAGTTGAGCCTTCGTGCCACTTTTCGTAAGGTAAAGATGCGAATAGACCAAGTTATGTTTGAAATTGCACAAAAACGTGAAAAGCTCCTCTATGGAGAGAGTTGAGCAATTCCAAAGCATCAATGTGGACCGTCGTACTCTATTTAGTGCTCTTAAAAGTCTAACTTGCTAGTTGAGCCTTCGTGCCACTTTTCGTAAGGTAAAGATGCGAATAGACCAAGTTATGTTTGAAATTGCACAAAAACGTGAAAAGCTCCTCTATGGAGAGAGTTGAGCAATTCCAAAGCATCAATGTGGACCGTCGTACTCTATTTAGTGCTCTTAAAAGTCTAACTTGCTAGTTGAGCCTTCGTGCCACTTTTCGTAAGGTAAAGATGCGAATAGACCAAGTTATGTTTGAAATTGCACAAAAACGTGAAAAGCTCCTCTATGGAAGAGAGTTGAGCAATTCCAAAGCATCAATGTGGACCGTCGTACTCTATTTAGTGCTCTTAAAAGTCTAACTTGCTAGTTGAGCCTTCGTGCCACTTTTCGTAAGGTAAAGATGCGAATAGACCAAGTTATGTTTGAAATTGCACAAAAACGTGAAAAGCTCCTCTATGGAGAGAGTTGAGCAATTCCAAAGCATCAATGTGGACCGTCGTACTCTATTTAGTGCTCTTAAAAGTCTAACTTGCTAGTTGAGCCTTCGTGCCACTTTTCGTAAGGTAAAGATGCGAATAGACCAAGTTATGTTTGAAATTGCACAAAAACGTGAAAAGCTCCTCTATGGAGAGAGTTGAGCAATTCCAAAGCATCAATGTGGACCGTCGTACTCTATTTAGTGCTCTTAAAAGTCTAACTTGCTAGTTGAGCCTTCGTGCCACTTTTCGTAAGGTAAAGATGCGAATAGACCAAGTTATGTTTGAAATTGCACAAAACGTGAAAAGCTCCTCTATGGAGAGAGTTGAGCAATTCCAAAGCATCAATGTGGACCGTCGTACTCTATTTAGTGCTCTTAAAAGTCTAACTTGCTAGTTGAGCCTTCGTGCCACTTTTCGTAAGGTAAAGATGCGAATAGACCAAGTTATGTTTGAAATTGCACAAAAACGTGAAAGCTCCTCTATGGAAAGAGTTGAGCAATTCCAAAGCATCAATGTGGACCGTCGTACTCTATTTAGTGCTCTTAAAAGTCTAACTTGCTAGTTGAGCCTTCGTGCCACTTTTCGTAAGGTAAAGATGCGAATAGACCAAGTTGTGTTTGAAATTGCACAAAAACGTGAAAAGCTCCTCTATGGAGAAGAGTTGAGCAATTCCAAAGCATCAATGTGGACCGTCGTACTCTATTTAGTGCTCTTAAAAGTCTAACTTGCTAGTTGAGCCTTCGTGCCACTTTTCGTAAGGTAAAGATGCGAATAGACCAAGTTATGTTTGAAATTGCACAAAAACGTGAAAAGCTCCTCTATGGAGAGAGTTGAGCAATTCCAAAGCATCAATGTGGACCGTCGTACTCTATTTAGTGCTCTTAAAAGTCTAACTTGCTAGTTGAGCCTTCGTGCCACTTTTCGTAAGGTAAAGATGCGAATAGACCAAGTTATGTTTGAAATTGCACAAAACGTGAAAAGCTCCTCTATGGAGAGAGTTGAGCAATTCCAAAGCATCAATGTGGACCGTCGTACTCTATTTAGTGCTCTTAAAAGTCTAACTTGCTAGTTGAGCCTTCGTGCCACTTTTCGTAAGGTAAAGATGCGAATAGACCAAGTTATGTTTGAAATTGCACAAAAACGTGAAAAGCTCCTCTATGGAGAGAGTTGAGCAATTCCAAAGCATCAATGTGGACCGTCGTACTCTATTTAGTGCTCTTAAAAGTCTAACTTGCTAGTTGAGCCTTCGTGCCACTTTTCGTAAGGTAAAGATGCGAATAGACCAAGTTAGTGTTTGAAATTGCACAAAAACGTGAAAAGCTCCTCTATGGAAGAGAGTTGAGCAATTCCAAAGCATCAATGTGGACCGTCGTACTCTATTTAGTGCTCTTAAAAGTCTAACTTGCTAGTTGAGCCTTCGTGCCACTTTTCGTAAGGTAAAGATGCGAATAGACCAAGTTATGTTTGAAATTGCACAAAAACGTGAAATGCTCCTCTATGGAGAGAGTTGAGCAATTCCAAAGCATCAATGAGGATCGTCGTACTCTATTTAGTGCTCTTAAAAGTCTAACTTGCTAGTTGAGCCTTCGTGCCACTTTTCGTAAGGTAAAGATGCGAAGAGACCAAGTTGTGTTTGAAATTGCACAAAAACGTGAAAACTCCTCTATCGAAAGAATTGAGAAATTCCAAAGCATCAATGTGGACCGTCGTACTCTATTTAGTGCTCTTAAAAGTCTAACTTGCTAGTTGAGCCTTCGTGCCACTTTTCGTAAGGTAAAGATCCGAATAGACCAAGTTATGTTTGAAAATGCACAAAGACGTGAAAAGCTCCTCTATGGAGAGAGTTGAGCAATTCCAAAGCATCAATGTGGACCGTCGTACTCTATTTAGTGCTCTTAAAAGTCTAATTTGCTAGTTGAGCCTTCGTGCAACGTTTCGTAAGGTAAAGATCGCGAATAGACCAAGTTATGTTTGAAATTGCACAAAAACGTGAAAATGCTCCTCTATGGAGAGAGTTGAGCAATTCCAAAGCATCAATGTGGACCGTCGTACTCTATTTAGTGCTCTTAAAAGTCTAACTTGCTAATTGAGCCTTCGTGCCACTTTTCGTAAGGTAAAGATGCGAATAGACCAAGTTGTGTTTGAAATTGCACAAAAACGTGAAAAGCTCCTCTATGGAAGAGAGTTGAGCAATTCCAAAGCATCAATGTGGACCGTCGTACTCTATTTAGTGCTCTTAAAAGTCTAACTTGCTAGTTGAGCCTTCGTGCCACTTTTCGTAAGGTAAAGATGCGAATAGACCAAGTTATGTTTGAAATTGCACAAAAACGTGAAAAGCTCCTCTATGGAGAGAGTTGAGCAATTCCAAAGCATCAATGTGGACCGTCGTACTCTATTTAGTGCTCTTAAAAGTCTAACTTGCTAGTTGAGCCTTCGTGCCACTTTTCGTAAGGTAAAGATGCGAATAGACCAAGTTATGTTTGAAATTGCACAAAAACGTGAAAAGCTCCTCTATGGAGAGAGTTGAGCAATTCCAAAGCATCAATGTGGACCGTCGTACTCTATTTAGTGCTCTTAAAAGTCTAACTTGCTAGTTGAGCCTTCGTGCCACTTTTCGTAAGGTAAAGATGCGAATAGACCAAGTTATGTTTGAAATTGCACAAAAACGTGAAAAGCTCCTCTATGGAGAGAGTTGAGCAATTCCAAAGCATCAATGTGGACCGTCGTACTCTATTTAGTGCTCTTAAAAGTCTAACTTGCTAGTTGAGCCTTCGTGCCACTTTTCGTAAGGTAAAGATCGCGAATAGACCAAGTTATGTTTGAAATTGCACAAAAACGTGAAAAGCTCCTCTATGGAGAGAGTTGAGCAATTCCAAAGCATCAATGTGGACCGTCGTACTCTATTTAGTGCTCTTAAAAGTCTAACTTGCTAGTTGAGCCTTCGTGCCACTTTTCGTAAGGTAAAGATGCGAATAGACCAAGTTATGTTTGAAATTGCACAAAAACGTGAAAAGCTCCTCTATGGAGAGAGTTGAGCAATTCCAAAGCATCAATGTGGACCGTCGTACTCTATTTAGTGCTCTTAAAAGTCTAACTTGCTAGTTGAGCCTTCGTGCCACTTTTCGTAAGGTAAAGATGCGAATAGACCAAGTTATGTTTGAAATTGCACAAAAACGTGAAAAGCTCCTCTATGGAGAAGAGTTGAGCAATTCCAAAGCATCAATGTGGACCGTCGTACTCTATTTAGTGCTCTTAAAAGTCTAACTTGCTAGTTGAGCCTTCGTGCCACTTTTCGTAAGGTAAAGATGCGAATAGACCAAGTTATGTTTGAAATTGCACAAAAACGTGAAATGCTCCTCTATGGAGAGAGTTGAGCAATTCCAAAGCATCAATGTGGACCGTTCGTACTCTATTTAGTGCTCTTAAAAGTCTAACTTGCTAGTTGAGCCTTCGTGCCACGTTTCGTAAGGTAAAGATCGAATAGACCAAATTATGTTTGAAATTGCACAAAAACGTGAAATGCTCCTCTATGGAGAGAGTTGAGCAATTCCAAAGCATCAATGTGGACCGTTGTACTCTATTTGGTGCTCTTAAAAGTCTAACTTGCTAGTTGAGCCTTCGTGCCACTTTTCGTAAGGTAAAGATGCGAATTGACCAAGTTAGTGTTTGAAATTGCACAAAAACGTGAAAACTCCTCTATGGAAAGAGTTGAGCAATTCCAAAGCATCAATGTGGACCGTCGTACTCTATTTAGTGCTCTTAAAAGTCTAACTTGCTAGTTGAGCCTTCGTGCCACTTTTCGTAAGGTAAAGATGCGAATAGACCAAGTTAGTGTTTGAAATTGCACAAAAACGTGAAAAGCTCCTCTATGGAAGAAGTTGAGCAATTCCAAAGCATCAATGTGGACCGTCGTACTCTATTTAGTGCTCTTAAAAGTCTAACTTGCTAGTTGAGCCTTCGTGCACTTTTCGTAAGGTAAAGATCGCGAATAGACCAAGTTATGTTTGAAATTGCACAAAAACGTGAAAAGCTCCTCTATGGAGAGAGTTGAGCAATTCCAAAGCATCAATGTGGACCGTCGTACTCTATTTAGTGCTCTTAAAAGTCTAACTTGCTAGTTGAGCCTTCGTGCCACTTTTCGTAAGGTAAAGATGCGAATAGACCAAGTTATGTTTGAAATTGCACAAAACGTGAAAAGCTCCTCTATGGAGAGAGTTGAGCAATTCCAAAGCATCAATGTGGACCGTCGTACTCTATTTAGTGCTCTTAAAAGTCTAACTTGCTAGTTGAGCCTTCGTGCCACTTTTCGTAAGGTAAAGATGCGAATAGACCAAGTTATGTTTGAAATTGCACAAAAACGTGAAAAGCTCCTCTATGGAAAGAGTTGAGCAATTCCAAAGCATCAATGTGGACCGTCGTACTCTATTTAGTGCTCTTAAAAGTCTAACTTGCTAGTTGAGCCTTCGTGCCACTTTTCGTAAGGTAAAGATGCGAATAGACCAAGTTATGTTTGAAAATTGCACAAAAACGTGAAAAGCTCCTCTATGGAGAGAGTTGAGCAATTCCAAAGCATCAATGTGGACCGTCGTACTCTATTTAGTGCTCTTAAAAGTCTAACTTGCTAGTTGAGCCTTCGTGCCACGTTTCGTAAGGTAAAGATCGCGAATAGACCAAGTTATGTTTGCAAATTGCACAAAACGTGAAAAGCTCCTCTATGGAGAGAGTTGAGCAATTCCAAAGCATCAATGTGGACCGTTCGTACTCTATTTAGTGCTCTTAAAAGTCTAACTTGCTAGTTGAGCCTTCGTGCCACTTTTCGTAAGGTAAAGATCGCGAATAGACCAAGTTATGTTTGAAATTGCACAAAAACGTGAAAATGCTCCTCTATGGAGAGAGTTGAGCAATTCCAAAGCATCAATGTGGACCGTCGTACTCTATTTAGTGCTCTTAAAAGTCTAACTTGCTAGTTGAGCCTTCGTGCCACTTTTTCGTAAGGTAAAGATGCGAATAGACCAAGTTATGTTTTGAAATTGCACAAAAACGTGAAAAGCTCCTCTATGGAGAGAGTTGAGCAATTCCAAAGCATCAATGTGGACCGTCGTACTCTATTTAGTGCTCTTAAAAGTCTAACTTGCTAGTTGAGCCTTCGTGCCACTTTTCGTAAGGTAAAGATGCGAATAGACCAAGTTATGTTTGAAATTGCACAAAAACGTGAAAAGCTCCTCTATGGAGAGAGTTGAGCAATTCCAAAGCATCAATGTGGACCGTCATACTCTATTTAGTGCTCTTAAAAGTCTAACTTGCTAGTTGAGCCTTCGTGCCACTTTTCGTAAGGTAAAGATGCGAATAGACCAAGTTATGTTTGAATTGCACAAAAACGTGAAAAGCTCCTCTATGGAGAGAGTTGAGCACTTCCAAAGCATCAATGTGGACCGTCGTACTCTATTTAGTGCTCTTAAAAGTCTAACTTGCTAGTTGAGCCTTCGTGCCACGTTTTCGTAAGGTAAAGATGCGAATAGACCAAGTTATGTTTCAAATTGCACAAAAACGTGAAAAGCTCCTCTATGGAGAGAGTTGAGCAATTCCAAAGCATCAATGTGGACCGTCTGTACTCTATTTAGTGCTCTTAAAAGTCTAACTTGCTAGTTGAGCCTTCGTGCCACGTTTCGTAAGGTAAAGATGCGAATAGACCAAGTTGTGTTTCAAATTGCACAAAAACGTGAAAGCTCCTCTATGGAGAGAGTTGAGCAATTACAAAGCATCAATGTGGACCGTCGTACTCTATTTAGTGCTCTTAAAAGTCTAACTTGCTAGTTGAGCCTTCGTGCCACTTTTCGTAAGGTAAAGATGCGAATAGACCAAGTTAGTGTTTGAAATTGCACAAAAACGTCAAAACTCCTCTATGGAAAGAGTTGAGCAATTCCAAAGCATCAATGTGGACCGTCGTACTCTATTTAGTGCTCTTAAAAGTCTAACTTGCTAGTTGAGCCTTCGTGCCACTTTTCGTAAGGTAAAGATGCGAATAGACCAAGTTCTGTTTGAAATTGCACAAAAACGTGAAAAGCTCCTCTATGGAAGAGTTGAGCAATTCCAAAGCATCAATGTGGACCGTCGTACTCTATTTAGTGCTCTTAAAAGTCTAACTTGCTAGTTGAGCCTTCGTGCCACTTTTCGTAAGGTAAAGATGCGAATAGACCAAGTTATGTTTGAAATTGCACAAAAACGTGAAAAGCTCCTCTATGGAGAGAGTTGAGCAATTCCAAAGCATCAATGTGGACCGTCGTACTCTATTTAGTGCTCTTAAAAGTCTAACTGCTAGTTGAGCCTTCGTGCCACTTTTCGTAAGGTAAGATGCGAATAGACCAAGTTATGTTTGAAATTGCACAAAAACGTGAAATGCTCCTCTATGGAGAGAGTTGAGCAATTCCAAAGCATCAATGTGGACCGTCGTACTCTATTTAGTGCTCTTAAAAGTCTAACTTGCTAGTTGAGCCTTCGTGCCACTTTTCGTAAGGTAAAGATCCGAATAGACCAAGTTATGTTTGAAATTGCACAAAAACGTGAAAAGCTTCCTCTATGGAGAGAGTTGAGCAATTCCAAAGCATCAATGTGGACCGTCGTACTCTATTTAGTGCTCTTAAAAGTCTAACTTGCTAGTTGAGCCTTCGTGCCACGTTTCGTAAGGTAAAGATGCGAATAGACCAAGTTATGTTTGAAATTGCACAAAACGTGAAATGCTCCTCTATGGAGAGAGTTGAGCAATTCCAAAGCATCAATGTGGACCGTCGTACTCTATTTAGTGCTCTTAAAAGTCTAACTCTGCTAGTTGAGCCTTCGTGCCACTTTTCGTAAGGTAAAGATGCGAATAGACCAAGTTAGTGTTTGAAATTGCACAAAAACGTGAAAAGCTCCTCTATGGAAAGAGTTGAGCAATTCCAAAGCATCAATGTGGACCGTCGTACTCTATTTAGTGCTCTTAAAAGTCTAACTTGCTAGTGAGCCTTCGTGCCACTTTTCGTAAGGTAAGATGCGAATAGACCAAGTTATGTTTGAAATTGCACAAAACGTGAAAAGCTCCTCTATGGAGAGAGTTGAGCAATTCCAAAGCATCAATGTGGACCGTTCGTACTCTATTTAGTGCTCTTAAAAGTCTAACTTGCTAGTTGAGCCTTCGTGCCACTTTTCGTAAGGTAAAGACTGCGAATAGACCAAGTTATGTTTGAAATTGCACAAAAACGTGAAAGCTCCTCTATGGAAGAGAGTTGAGCAATTCCAAAGCATCAATGTGGACCGTCTGTACTCTATTTAGTGCTCTTAAAAGTCTAACTTGCTAGTTGAGCCTTCGTGCCACGTTTCGTAGGTAAAGACTGCGAATAGACCAAGTTATGTCTTCAAATTGCACAAAAACGTGAAAAGCTCCTCTATGGAGAGAGTTGAGCAATTCCAAAGCATCAATGTGGACCGTCGTACTCTATTTAGTGCTCTTAAAAGTCTAACTTGCTAGTTGAGCCTTCTGTGCCACGTTTCGTAAGGTAAAGATGCGAATAGACCAAGTTATGTTTGAAATTGCACAAAAACGTGAAAAGCTCCTCTATGGAGAGAGTTGAGCAATTCCAAAGCATCAATGTGGACCGTCGTACTCTATTTAGTGCTCTTAAAAGTCTAACTTGCTAGTTGAGCCTTCGTGCCACTTTTCGTAAGGTAAAGATGCGAATAGACCAAGTTATGTTTGAAATTGCACAAAACGTGAAAAGCTCCTCTATGGAGAGAGTTGAGCAATTCCAAAGCATCAATGTGGACCGTCGTACTCTATTTAGTGCTCTTAAAAGTCTAACTTGCTAGTGAGCCTTCGTGCCACGTTTTCGTAAGGTAAGATCGCGAATAGACCAAGTTATGTTTGAAATTGCACAAAACGTGAAAAGCTCCTCTATGGAGAGAGTTGAGCAATTCCAAAGCATCAATGTGGACCGTCTGTACTCTATTTAGTGCTCTTAAAAGTCTAACTTGCTAGTTGAGCCTTCGTGCCACTTTTCGTAAGGTAAAGATGCGAATAGACCAAGTTATGTTTGAAATTGCACAAAACGTGAAAGCTCCTCTATGGAGAGAGTTGAGCAATTCCAAAGCATCAATGTGGACCGTTGTACTCTATTAGTGCTCTTAAAAGTCTAACTTGCTAGTTGAGCCTTCGTGCAACGTTTCGTAAGGTAAGACTGCGAATAGACCAAGTTATGTTTGAAATTGCACAAAACGTGAAAAGCTCCTCTATGGAAGAGAGTTGAGCAATTCCAAAGCATCAATGTGGACCGTTGTACTCTATTTAGTGCTCTTAAAAGTCTAACTTGCTAGTTGAGCCTTCGTGCCACGTTTCGTAAGGTAAAGACTGCGAATAGACCAAGTTATGTTTGAAATTGCTACAAAACGTGAAAGCTCCTCTATGGAGAGAGTTGAGCAATTCCAAAGCATCAATGTGGACCGTCGTACTCTATTTAGTGCTCTTAAAAGTCTAACTTGCTAGTTGAGCCTTCGTGCCACGTTTCGTAAGGTAAAGATGCGAATAGACCAAGTTGTGTTGAAATTGCACAAAAACGTGAAAAGCTCCTCTATGGAGAGAGTTGAGCAATTCCAAAGCATCAATGTGGACCGTTGTACTCTATTTAGTGCTCTTAAAAGTCTAACTTGCTAGTGAGCCTTCGTGCCACTTTTCGTAAGGTAAAGATGCGAATAGACCAAGTTATGTTTGAAATTGCACAAAAACGTGAAAAGCTCCTCTATGGAGAGAGTTGAGCAATTCCAAAGCATCAATGTGGACCGTTCGTACTCTATTTAGTGCTCTTAAAAGTCTAACTTGCTAGTTGAGCCTTCGTGCCACTTTTTCGTAAGGTAAAGATCGCGAATAGACCAAGTTATGTTTGAAATTGCACAAAAACGTGAAAAGCTCCTCTATGGAGAGAGTTGAGCAATTCCAAAGCATCAATGTGGACCGTCGTACTCTATTTAGTGCTCTGAAAAGTCTAACTTGCTAGTTGAGCCTTCGTGCCACTTTTCGTAAGGTAAAGATGCGAATAGACCAAGTTATGTTTGAAATTGCACAAAAACGTGAAAAGCTCCTCTATGGAGAGAGTTGAGCAATTCCAAAGCATCAATGTGGACCGTTGTACTCTATTTAGTGCTCTTAAAAGTCTAACTTGCTAGTTGAGCCTTCGTGCCACGTTTCGTAAGGTAAAGATGCGAATAGACCAAGTTATGTTTGAAATTCCACAAAAACGTGCAAAGCTCCTCTATGGAGAGAGTTGAGCAATTCCAAAGCATCAATGTGGACCGTTGTACTCTATTTAGTGCTCTTAAAAGTCTAACTTGCTAGTTGAGCCTTCGTGCCACTTTTCGTAAGGTAAAGATGCGAATAGACCAAGTTAGTGTTTGAAATTGCACAAAAACGTGAAAACTCCTCTATGGAAAGAGTTGAGCAATTCCAAAGCATCAATGTGGACCGTCGTACTCTATTTAGTGCTCTTAAAGTCTAACTTGCTAGTTGAGCCTTCGTGCCACTTTTCGTAAGGTAAAGATGCGAATAGACCAAGTTATGTTTGAAATTGCACAAAAACGTGAAAAGCTCCTCTATGGAGAAGAGTTGAGCAATTCCAAAGCATCAATGTGGACCGTCTGTACTCTATTTAGTGCTCTTAAAAGTCTAACTTGCTAGTTGAGCCTTCGTGCCACTTTTCGTAAGGTAAAGATGCGAATAGACCAAGTATGTTTGAAATTGCACAAAAACGTGAAAAGCTCCTCTATGGAGAGAGTTGAGCAATTCCAAAGCATCAATGTGGACCGTCGTACTCTATTAGTGCTCTTAAAAGTCTAACTTGCTAGTTGAGCCTTCGTGCCACTTTTCGTAAGGTAAAGATGCGAATAGACCAAGTTATGTTTGAAATTGCACAAAAACGTGAAAAGCTCCTTCTATGGAGAGAGTTGAGCAATTCCAAAGCATCAATGTGGACCTTCGTACTCTATTTAGTGCTCTTAAAAGTCTAACTTGCTAGTTGAGCCTTCGTGCCACTTTCGTAAGGTAAAGATGCGAATAGACCAAGTTATGTTTGAAATTGCACAAAAACGTGAAAGCTCCTCTATGGAGAGAGTTGAGCAATTCCAAAGCATCAATGTGGACCGTTGTACTCTATTTAGTGCTCTTAAAAGTCTAACTTGCTAGTTGAGCCTTCGTGCCCGTTTCGTTAAGGTAAAGATGCGAATAGACCAAGTTATGTTTGAAAATTGCTACAAAACGTGAAAAGCTCCTTCTATGGAGAGAGTTGAGCAATTCCAAAGCATCAATGTGGACCGTTGTACTCTATTTAGTGCTCTTAAAAGTCTAACTTGCTAGTTGAGCCTTCGTGCCACTTTTCGTAAGGTAAAGACGCGAATAAACCAAGTTATGTCTCAAATTGCACAAAAGACGTGAAAAGCTCCTCTATGGAGAGAGTTGAGCAATTCCAAAGCATCAATGTGGACCGTTGTACTCTATTTAGTGCTCTTTAAAAGTCTAACTTGCTAGCTTGAGCCTTCGTGCCACTGTTTCGTAAGGTAAAGACTGCGAATAGACCAAGTTATGTTTGAAATTGCACAAAAACGTGAAAACTCCTCTATGGAAAGAGTTGAGCAATTCCAAAGCATCAATGTGGACCGTCGTACTCTATTTAGTGCTCTTAAAAGTCTAACTTGCTAGTTGAGCCTTCGTGCCACTTTTCGTAAGGTAAAGATGCGAATAGACCAAGTTATGTTTGAAATTGCACAAAAACGTGAAAAGCTCCTCTATGGAAGAGTTGAGCAATTCCAAAGCATCAATGTGGACCGTCGTACTCTATTTAGTGCTCTTAAAAGTCTAACTTGCTAGTTGAGCCTTCGTGCACACTTTTCGTAAGGTAAAGATGCGAATAGACCAAGTTATGTTTGAAATTGCACAAAAACCGTGAAAGCTCCTCTATGGAGAGAGTTGAGCAATTCCAAAGCATCAATGTGGACCGTCGTACTCTATTTAGTGCTCTTAAAAGTCTTAACTTGCTAGTTGAGCCTTCGTGCCACTTTTTCGTAAGGTAAAGATGCCGAATAGACCAAGTTATGTTTGAAATTGCACAAAAACGTGAAAAGCTCCTCTATGGAAGAGTTGAGCAATTCCAAAGCATCAATGTGGACCGTCGTACTCTATTTAGTGCTCTTAAAAGTCTAACTTGCTAGTTGAGCCTTCGTGCCACTTTTCGTAAGGTAAAGATCGCGAATAGACCAAGTTATGTTTGAAATTGCACAAAAACGTGAAAAGCTCCTCTATGGAGAGAGTTGAGCAATTCCAAAGCATCAATGTGGACCGTCGTACTCTATTTAGTGCTCTTAAAAGTCTAACTTGCTAGTTGAGCCTTCGTGCCACGTTTCGTAAGGTAAAGATGCGAATAGACCAAGTTATGTTTGAAATTGCACAAAAACGTGAAAAGCTCCTCTATGGAGAGAGTTGAGCAATTCCAAAGCATCAATGTGGACCGTCGTACTCTATTTAGTGCTCTTAAAAGTCTAACTTGCTAGTTGAGCCTTCGTGCCACTTTTCGTAAGGTAAAGATGCGAATAGACCAAGTTATGTTTGAAATTGCACAAAAACGTGAAATGCTCCTCTATGGAGAGAGTTGAGCAATTCAAAGCATCAATGTGGACCGTCGTACTCTATTTAGTGCTCTTAAAAGTCTAACTTGCTAGTTGAGCCTTCGTGCCACGTTTTCGTAAGGTAAAGATGCGAATAGACCAAGTTATGTTCTCAAATTGCACAAAAACGTGAAAAGCTCCTCTATGGAGAGAGTTGAGCAATTCCAAAGCATCAATGTGGACCGTCGTACTCTATTTAGTGCTCTTAAAGTCTAACTTGCTAGTTGAGCCTTCGTGCCACTTTTCGTAAGGTAAAGATGCGAATAGACCAAGTTATGTTTGAAATTGCACAAAAACGTGGAAAAGCTCCTCTATGGAGAGAGTTGAGCAATTCCAAAGCATCAATGTGGACCGTCGTACTCTATTTAGTGCTCTTAAAGTCTAACTTGCTAGTTGAGCCTTCGTGCCACTTTTCGTAAGGTAAAGATCCGAATAGACCAAGTTATGTTTGAAATTGCACAAAAACGTGAAAAGCTCTTCTATGGAAAGAGTTGAGCAATTCCAAAGCATCAATGTGGACCGTCGTACTCTATTTTGTGCTCTTAAAAGTCTAACTTGCTAGTTGAGCCTTCGTGCCACTTTTCGTAAGGTAAAGATGCGAATAGACCAAGTTATGTTTGAAATTGCACAAAAACGTGGAAAAGCTCCTCTATGGAAAGAGTTGAGCAATTCCAAAGCATCAATGTGGACCGTCGTACTCTATTTAGTGCTCTTAAAAGTCTAACTTGCTAGTTGAGCCTTCGTGCCACTTTTCGTAAGGTAAAGATGCGAATAGACCAAGTTGTGTTTGAAATTGCACAAAAACGTGAAAAGCTCCTCTATGGAAGAGAGTTGAGCAATTCCAAAGCATCAATGTGGACCGTCGTACTCTATTTAGTGCTCTTAAAAGTCTAACTTGCTAGTTGAGCCTTCGTGCCACTTTTCGTAAGGTAAAGATGCGAATAGACCAAGTTATGTTTGAAATTGCACAAAAACGTGAAAAGCTCCTCTATGGAGAGAGTTGAGCAATTCCAAAGCATCAATGTGGACCGTCGTACTCTATTTAGTGCTCTTAAAAGTCTAACTTGCTAGTTGAGCCTTCGTGCCACTTTTCGTAAGGTAAAGACGCGAATAAACCAAGTTATGTTTGAAATTGCACAAAAACGTGAAATGCTCCTCTATGGAGAGAGTTGAGCAATTCCAAAGCATCAATGTGGACCGTCGTACTCTATTTAGTGCTCTTAAAAGTCTAACTTGCTAGTTGAGCCTTCGTGCCACTTTTCGTAAGGTAAAGACTGCGAATAGACCAAGTTATGTTGCAAATTGCACAAAAACGTGAAAAGCTCCTCTATGGAGAAGAGTTGAGCAATTCCAAAGCATCAATGTGGACCGTTCGTACTCTATTTAGTGCTCTTAAAAGTCTAACTTGCTAGTTGAGCCTTCGTGCCACTTTTCGTAAGGTAAAGATGCGAATAGACCAAGTTATGTTTGAAATTACACAAAAACGTGAAAAGCTCCTCTATGGAGAGAGTTGAGCAATTCCAAAGCATCAATGTGGACCGTCGTACTCTATTTAGTGCTCTTAAAGTCTAACTTGCTAGTTGAGCCTTCGTGCAACTTTTCGTAAGGTAAAGATGCGAATAGACCAAGTTATGTTTGAAATTGCACAAAAACGTGAAAAGCTCCTCTATGGAGAGAGTTGAGCAATTCCAAAGCATCAATGTGGACCGTTCGTACTCTATTTAGTGCTCTTTAAAAGTCTAACTTGCTAGTTGAGCCTTCGTGCCACTTTTCGTAAGGTAAGATGCGAATAGACCAAGTTATGTTTGAAATTGCACAAAAACGTGAAAGCTCCTCTATGGAGAGAGTTGAGCAATTCCAAAGCATCAATGTGGACCGTCGTACTCTATTTAGTGCTCTTAAAAGTCTAACTCTGCTAGTTGAGCCTTCGTGCCACTTTTCGTAAGGTAAAGATGCGAATAGACCAAGTTATGTTTGAAATTGCCACAAAACGTGAAAAGCTCCTCTATGGAGAGAGTTGAGCAATTCCAAAGCATCAATGTGGACCGTCGTACTCTATTTAGTGCTCTTAAAAGTCTAACTTGCTAGTTGAGCCTTCGTGCCACTTTTCGTAAGGTAAAGATGCGAATAGACCAAGTTGTGTTTGAAATTGCACAAAACGTGAAAAGCTCCTCTATGGAAGAGTGAGCAATTCCAAAGCATCAATGTGGACCGTCGTACTCTATTTAGTGCTCTTAAAAGTCTAACTTGCTAGTTGAGCCTTCGTGCCACTTTTCATAAGGTAAAGATCTGAATAGACCAAGTTATGTTTGAAAATGCACAAAAACGTGAAAAGCTCATCTCTGGAGACAGTTGAGCAATTCCAAAGCATCAATGTGGACCGTTGTACTCTATTTCTAACTTGAGTAGTCTAAAGCAAATTGGAGAGTTGTAAAGCATTGACCGTCTCTTAAAAGTCTAACTTGCTTGTTGAGCCTTCGTGCCACGTTTCGTAAGGTAAAGACGCGAATAGACCAAGTTAAGTCTCAAATTGCTCAAAGACATGAAAAGCTCCTCTATGGAGAGAGTTGAGCAATTCGAAAGCATCAATGTGGACCGTTGTACTCTATTTAGTGCTCTTAAAAGTCTAACTTGCTAGTTCAGCGTTCGTGCCACGTTTCGTATGGTAAAGACGAGAATAGACCAAGTTATGTTTGAAATTGCACAAAAACGTGAAAAGCCCCTCTATGGAGGGAGTTCAGCAATTCCAAAGCATCAATGTGGACCGTTGTACCCTATTTAGTTCTCTTAAAAGTCTAACTCGCTAAGTTGAGCCTTCGTGCCACTTTTCGTAAGGTAAAGATGCGAATAGACCAAGTTGTGTTTTGAAATTGCACAAAAACGTGAAAACTCCTCTATGGAAGAGTTGAGCAATTCCAAAGCATCAATGTGGACCGTCGTACTCTATTTAGTGCTCTTAAAAGTCTAACTTGCTAGTTGAGCCTTCGTGCCACTTTCGTAAGGTAAAGATGCGAATAGACCAAGTTATGTTTGAAATTGCACAAAAACGTGAAATGCTCCTCTATGGAGAGAGTTGAGCAATTCAAAGCATCAATGTGGACCGTTGTACTCTATTTAGTGCTCTTAAAAGTCTAACTTGCTAGTTGAGCCTTCGTGCAACGTTTCGTAAGGTAAAGACGCTAATAGACCAAGTTATGTTTGAAATTGCACAAAACGTGAAATGCTCCTCTATGGAGAGAGTTGAGCAATTCCAAAGCATCAATGTGGACCGTCGTACTCTATTTAGTGCTCTTAAAAGTCTTAACTTGCTAATTGAGCCTTCGTGCCACTTTTCGTAAGGTAAAGATGCGAATAGACCAAGTTGTGTTTGAAATTGCACAAAAACGTGAAAAGCTCCTCTATGGAAGAGAGTTGAGCAATTCCAAAGCATCAATGTGGACCGTCGTACTCTATTTAGTGCTCTTAAAAGTCTAACTTGCTAGTTGAGCCTTCGTGCCACTTTTCGTAAGGTAAAGATGCGAATAGACCAAGTTATGTTTGAAATTGCACAAAAACGTGAAAAGCTCCTCTATGGAAGAGTTGAGCAATTCCAAAGCATCAATGTGGACCGTCGTACTCTATTTAGTGCTCTTAAAAGTCTAACTTGCTAGTTGAGCCTTCGTGCCACTTTTCGTAAGGTAAAGATGCGAATAGACCAAGTTATGTTTGCAATTGCACAAAAACGTGAAAAGCTCCTCTATGGAGAGAGTTGAGCAATTCCAAAGCATCAATGTGGACCGTTGTACTCTATTTAGTGCTCTTAAAAGTCTAACTTGCTAGTTGAGCCTTCGTGCTCACTTTTCGTAAGGTAAAGACTGCGAATAGACCAAGTTATGTCTTGAAATTGCATCAAAAACGTGAAAAGCTCCTGCTATGGAGAGAGTTGAGCAATTCCAAAGCATCAATGTGGAACCGTTGTACTCTATTTAGTGCTCTTAAAAGTCTAACTTGCTAGTTGAGCCTATGTGCAACGTTTCGTAAGGTAAAGACGCGAATAGACCAAGTTATGTTCTCAATTGCTCAAAGACGTGAAAAGCTCCTCTATGGAGAGAGTTAGCAATTCCAAAGCATCAATGTGGACCGTCGTACTCTATTTAGTGCTCTTAAAAGTCTAACTTGCTAGTTGAGCCTTCGTGCCACGTTTCGTAAGGTAAAGATCGCGAATAGACCAAGTTATGTTTGAAATTGCCACAAAACGTGAAAAGCTCCTCTATGGAGGAGAGTTGAGCAATTCCAAAGCATCAATGTGGACCGTTGTACTCTATTTAGTGCTCTTAAAAGTCTAACTTGCTAGTTGAGCCTTCGTGCAACGTTTCGTAAGGTAAAGACTGCGAATAGACCAAGTTATGTGTTGAAATTGCACAAAAACGTGAAAAGCTCCTCTATGGAGAGAGTTGAGCAATTCCAAAGCATCAATGTGGACCGTTGTACTCTATTAGTGCTCTTAAAAGTCTAACTTGCTAGTTGAGCCTTCATGCCACGTTTCGTAAGGTAAAGACTGCGAATAGACCAAGTTATGTCTTGAAATTGCACAAAGACGTGAAAAGCTCCTCTATGGAGAGAGTTGAGCAATTCCAAAGCATCAATGTGGACCGTCGTACTCTATTTAGTGCTCTTAAAGTCTAACTCGCTAGTTGAGCCTTCGTGCCACTTTTCGTAAGGTAAAGATGAGAATAGACCAAGTTGTGTTTGAAATTGCACAAAAACGTGAAAACTCCTCCATGGAAAGAGTTGAGCAATTCCAAAGCATCAATGTGGACCGTCGTACTCTATTTAGTGCTCTTAAAAGTCTAACTTGCTAGTTGAGCCTTCGTGCCACCTTTTCGTAAGGTAAAGATGCGAATAGACCAAGTTATGTTTGAAATTGCACAAAAACGTGAAAACTCCTCTATGGAAAGAGTTGAGCAATTCCAAAGCATCAATGTGGACCGTCGTACTCTATTTAGTGCTCTTAAAAGTCTAACTTGCTAGTTGAGCCTTCGTGCCACGTTTCGTAAGGTAAAGATCGCGAATAGACCAAGTTATGTTTGAAATTGCACAAAACGTGAAAAGCTCCTCTATGGAGAGAGTTGAGCAATTCCAAAGCATCAATGTGGACCGTCGTACTCTATTTAGTGCTCTTAAAAGTCTAACTTGCTAGTTGAGCCTTCGTGCCACTTTTCGTAAGGTAAAGATGCGAATAGACAAGTTGCGTTTGAGATTGCACAAAAACGTGAAAACTCCTCTATGGAAAGAGTTGAGCAATTCCAAAGCATCAATGTGGACCGTTGTACTCTATTTAGCGCTCTTAAAAGTCTAACTTGCTAGTTGAGCCTTCGTGCCACGTTTCGTAAGGTAAAGACGCGAATAGACCAAGTTATGTCTGAAATTGCACAAAACGATGAAAAGCTCCTCTATGGAGAGAGTTGAGCAATTCCAAAGCATCAATGTGGACCGTTGTACTCTATTTAGTGCTCTTAAAAGTCTAACTTGCTAGTTCAGCGTTCGTGCCACGTTTCGTATGGTAAAGACGAGAATAGACCAAGTTATGTTTGAAATTGCACAAAAACGTGAAAAGCCCCTCCATGGAGGGAGTTCAGCAATTCCAAAGCATCAATGTGGACCGTTGTACCCTATTTAGTTCTCTTAAAAGTCTAACTTGCTAGTTGAGTATTCGTGCCACGTTTCGTAAGGTAAAGACGCGAGTAGACCAAGTTATGTCTCAAATTGCTCAAAAACTTCAAAAGCTCCTCCATGGAGAGAGTTGAGCAATTCCAAAGCATCAAAGTGGACCGTTTTGCTCTATTTAGAGCTCTTAAAAGTCTAACTTGCTAGTTGAGCCTTTGTGCCACGTTTCGTAAGGTAAAGACGCGAATAGAAAAAGTTAAGTCTCAAATTGCTCAAAGACGTGAAAAGCTCCTCTATGGAGAGAGTTGAGGAATTCTAAAGCATCAAAGTGGACCGTCGTACTCTATTTAGTGCTCGTAAAAGTCTAACTTGCTAGTTGAGCCTTCGAGCCACTTTTCGTAAGGTAAAGATGCGAATAGACCAAGTTGTGTTTGCAATTGCACAAAAACGTGAAAAGCTCCTCTATGGAGAGAGTTGAGCAATTCCAAAGCATCAATGTGGACCGTTGTACTCTATTTAGTGCTCTTAAAAGTCTAACTTGCTAGTTGAGCCTTCGTGCCTCATTTCGTTAGCTAAAGACGCGAATAGACCAAGTTATGTCTCAAATTGCTCAAAAACGTCAAAAGCTCCTGTATGGAGAGAGTTGAGCAATTCCAAAGCATCAATGTGAACCGTTGTACTCTATTTAGTGCTCTTAAAAGTCTAACTTGCTAGTTGAGCCTATGTGCAACGTTTCGTAAGGTAAAGACGTGAATAGACCAAGTTATGTCTCAAATTGCTCAAAGACGTGAAAAGCTCCTCCATGGAGGGAGTTGAGAAATTCCAAAGCATCAATGTGGACCATTGTACTCTATTTAGTGCTCTTAAAAGTCTAACTTGCTAGTTGAGCCTTCGTGCCTCGTTTCGTTAGGTAAAGACGCGAATAAACCAAGTTATGTCTCGAATTGCTCAAAGACGTGAAAAGCTCCTCTATGGGGAGAGTCGAGCAATTCCGAATCATCAATGTGGACCGTTGTGCTCTATTGAGTGTCGTTAAAAGTCTAACGTGCTAGTTGAGCCTTCGTGCAACGTTTCGTAAGGTAAAGACGCGAATAGACCAAGTTATGTGTGAAATTGCACAAAAACGTGAAAAGCTCCTCTATGGAGAGAGTTGAGCAATTCCAAAGTACGAATGTGGACCGTTGTACTCTATTTAGTGCTCTTAAAAGTCTAACTTTCTTGTTGAGCTTTCATGCCACGTTTCGTAAGGTAACGACGCGAATATACCATATTAAGTCTCAAATTGCTCAAAGACGTGAAAAGCTCCACTATGGAGAGAGTTGAGGAATTCCAAAGCATCAATGTGGACCGTCGTACTCTATTTAGTGCTCTTAAAAGTCTAGCTTGCTAGTTGAGCCTTCGTGCCACTTTTCGTAAGGTAAAGATGCGAATAGATCAAGTTGTGTTTGAAATTGCACAAAAACGTGAAAACTCCTCTATGGAAAGAGTTGAGCAATTCCAAAGCATCAATGTGGACGGTCGTACTCTATTTAGTGCTCTTAAAAGTCTAACTTGCTAGTTGAGCCTTCGTGCCACTTTTCGTAAGGTAAAGATGCGAATAGACCAAGTTCTGTTTGAATTTGCACAAAAACTTGAAAACTCCTCTATGGAAAGAGTTGAGCAATTCTAAAGCATCAATGTGGACCGTCGTACTCTATTTAGTGCTCTTAAAAGTCTAACTTGCTAGTTGAGCCTATGTGCAACGTTTCGTAAGGTAAAGAAGCGAATAGACCAAGTTATGTCTCAAATTGCTCAAAGACGTGAAAAGCTCCTCTATGGAGAGAGTTGAGCAATTCCAAAGCATTAATGTGGACCGTTGTACTCTATTTAGTGTTCTTAAAAGTTTAACTTGCTAGTTGAGCCTATGTGCAACGTTTCGTAAGGGAAAGACGTGAATAGACCAAGTTATGTCTCAAATTGCTCAAAGACGTGAAAAGCTCCTCTATGGAGAGAGTTGAGCAATTCCAAAGCATCAATGCGGACCGTTGTACTTTATTGAGTGCTATTAAAAGTCTAACTTTCTAGTTGAGCCTTCGTGCAACGTTTCGTAAGGTAAAGACGCGAATATACCAAGTTATGTCTCAAATTGCTCAAAGACGTGAAAAGCTCCTCTATGGGGAGAGGTGAGCAATTCCAAATCATCAATGTGGACCGTTGTGCTCTATTGAGTGTTGTTAAAAGTATAATGTGCTAGTTGAGCCTTCGTGCAACGTTTCGTAAGGTAAAGACGCGAATAGACCATGTTAAGTCTCAAATTGCTCCAAGACGTGAAAAGCTCCTCTATGGAGAGAGTTGAGGAATTCCAAAGCATCAATGTGGACCGTCGTACTCTATTTAGTGCTCTTAAAAGTCTAACTTGCTAGTTGAGCCTTCGTGCCACTTTTCATAAGGTAATGATGCGAATAGACCAAGTTATGTCTCAAATTGCACAAAAATGTGAAAAGCTCCTCTATGGAGAGAGTTGAGCAATTCCAAAGCACGAATGTGGACCGTCGTACTCTATTTAGTGCTCTTAAAAGTCTAACTTTCTTGTTGAGCTTTCATGTCACGTTTCGTAAGGTAAAGACGCGAATAGACCATGTTAAGTCTCAAATTGCTCAAAGACGTGAAAAGCCCCTCCATGGAGAGAGTTGAGGAATTCCAAAGCATCAATGTGGACCGTCGTACTCTATTTAGTGCTCTTAAAAGTCTAACTTGCTAGTTGAGCCTTCGTGCCACTTTTCATAAGGTAATGATGCGAATAGACCAAGCTGCGTTTGAAATTGCACAAAAACGTGAAAACTCCTCTATGGAAAGAGTTGAGCAATTCCAAAGCATCAATGTGCACCTTTGTACTCTATTTAGCGCTCTTAAAAGTCTAACTTGCTTGTTGAGCCTTCGTGCCACGTTTCGTAAGGTAAAGACGCGAATAGACCAAGTTAAGTCTCAAATTGCTCAAAGACATGAAAAGCTCCTCTATGGAGAGAGTTGAGGAATTCGAAAGCATCAATGTGGACCGTTGTACTCTATTTAGTGCTCTTAAAAGTCTAACATCCTAGTTCAGCGTTCGTGCCACGTTTCGTTTGGTAAAGACGCGAATAGACCAAGTTATGTTTGAAGTTGCACAAAAACGTGAAAAGCTCCTCTATGGAGGGAGTTCAGCAATTCCAAAGCATCAATGTGGACCGTTGTACTCTATTTAGTGCTCTTAAAAGTCTAACTTGCTAGTTGAGCCTTCGTGCCTCGTTTTGTTAGGTAAAGACGTGAATAGACCAAGTTATGTCTCAAATTGCTCAAAAACGTCAAAAGCTCCTGTATGGAGAGAGTTGAGCAATTCCAAAGCATCAATGTGGACCGTTGTACTCTATTTAGTGTTCTTAAAAGTTTAACTTGCTAGTTGAGCCTATGTGCAACGTTTCGTATGGGAAAGACGTGAATAGACCAAGTTATGTCTCAAATTGCTCAAAGACGTGAAAAGCTCCTCTATGGGGAGAGTTGAGCAATTCCAAATCATCAATGTGGACCGTTGTGCTCTATTGAGTGTTGTTAAAAGTCTAACGTGCTAGTTGAGCCTTCGTGCAACGTTTCGTAAGGTAAAGACGCGAATAGACCAAGTTATGTTTGAAATTGCACAAAAACGTGAAAAACTCCTCTATGGAGGGAGTTCAGCAATTCCAAAGCATCAATGTGGACCGTTGTACTCTATTTAGTTCTCTTAAAAGTATAACTTGCTAGTTGAGCCTTCGTGCCACGTTTCGTAAGGTAAAGACGCGAATAGACCAAGTTATGTCTCAAATTGCTCAAAAACGTCAAAAGCTTCTCCATGGAGAGAGTTGAGCAATTCCAAGGCATCAACGTGGACCGTTTTACTCTATTTAGTGCTCTTAAAAGTCTAACTTGCTAGTTGAGCCTTCGTGCCTCATTTCGTTAGGTAAAGACGCGAATAGACCAAGTTATGTGTGAAATTTCAAAAAAACGTGAAAAGCTCCTCTATGGAGAGACTTGAGCAATTCCAAAGCACGAATGTGGACCGTTGTACTCTATTTAGTGCTCTTAAAAGTCCAACTTTCTTGTTGAGCTTTCGTGCCACGTTTCGTAAGGTAAAGACGCGAATAGACCAAGTTAAGTCTCAAATTGCTCAAAGACGTGAAAAGCTCCTCTATGGAGAGAGTTGAGGACTTCCAAAACATCAAAGTGGACCGTCGTACTCTATTTAGTGCTCTTAAAAGTCTAACTTGCTAGTTGAGCCTTCGTGCCACTTTTCATAAGGTAAAGATGCAAATAGACCAAGTTGCGTTTGAAATTCCACAAAAACGTGAAAACTCCTCTATGGAAAGAGTTGGGCAATTCCAAAGCATCAATGTGGACCGTTGTACTCTATTTAGCGCTCTTAAAAGTCTAACTTGCTTGTTGAGGCTTCGTGCCACATTTCGTAAGGTAAAGACGCGAATAGACCAAGTTAAGTCTCAAATTGCTCAACGACAAGAAAAGCTCCTCTATGGAGAGAGTTGAGAAATTCGGGAGCATCAATGTCGACCGTTGTACCCTATTTAGTTCTCTTAAAAGTCTAACTTGCTAGTTGAGCATTCTTGCCACGTTTCGTAAGGTAAAGACCCGAATAGACCAAGTTATGTCTCAAATTGCTCAAAAACTTCAAAAGCTCCTCCATGGAGAGAGTTGAGCACTTCCAAAGCATCAACGTGGACCGTTTTGCTCCATTTAGAGCTCTTAAAAGTCTAACTTGCTAGTTGAGCCTTTGTGCCACGTTTCGTAAGGTAAAGATGCGAATAGACCAAATTGTGTTTGAAATTGCACAAAAACGTGAAAACTCCTCCATGGAAAGAGTTGAGCAATTCCAAAGCATCGATGTGGACCGTTGTACTCTATTTAGTTCTCTTAAAAGTCTAACTTGCTAGTTGAGCCTTCGTGCCACGTTTCGTAAGGTAAAAACGCGAATAGACCAAGTTATGTCTCAAATTTGTCAAAGACGTGAAAAGCTCCTCTATGGAGAGAGTTGAGGAATTCCAAAGCATCAAAGTGGACCGTCGTACTCTATTTAGTGCTCTTAAAATTTGAACTTGCTAGTTGAGCCTTCGTGCCTCATTTCGTTAGGTAAAGACGCGAATAGATCAAGTTATGTCTCAAATTGCTCAAAAACGTCAAAAGCTCCTGTATGGAGAGAGTTGAGCAATTCCAAAGCATCAATGTGGACCGTTGTACTCTATTTAGTGCTCTTAAAAGTCTAACTTGCTAGTTGAGCCTATGTGCAACGTTTCGTAAGGTAAAGACGTGAATAGACCAAGTTATGTCTCAAATTGCTCAAAGACGTGAAAAGCTCCTCTATGGAGAGAGTTGAGCAATTCCAAAGCATCAATGTGGACCGTTGTACTCTATTTAGTGCTCTTAAAAGTCTAACTTGCTAGTTGAGCCTTCGTGCCTCGTTTCGTTAGGTAAAGACGTGAATAGACCAAGTTATGTCTCAAATTGCTCAAAAACGTCAAAAGCTCCTGTATGGAGAGAGTTGAGCAATTCCAAAGCATCAATGTGGACCGTTGTACTCTATTTAGTGTTCTTAAAAGTTTAACTTGCTAGTTGAGCCTATGTGCAACGTTTCGTATGGGAAAGACGTGAATAGACCAAGTTATGTCTCAAATTGCTCAAAGACGTGAAAAGCTCCTCTATGGGGAGAGTTGAGCAATTCCAAATCATCAATGTGGACCGTTGTGCTCTATTGAGTGTTGTTAAAAGTCTAACGTGCTAGTTGAGCCTTCGTGCAACGTTTCGTAATGTAAAGACGCGAATAGACCAAGTTATGTTTGAAATTGCACAAAAACGTGAAAAACTCCTCTATGGAGGGAGTTCAGCAATTCCAAAGCATCAATGTGGACCGTTGTACTCTATTTAGTTCTCTTGAAAGTATAACTTGCTAGTTGAGCCTTCGTGCCACGTTTCGTAAGGTAAAGACGCGAATAGACCAAGTTATGTCTCAAATTGCTCAAAAACGTCAAAAGCTTCTCCATGGAGAGAGTTGAGCAATTCCAAGGCATCAACGTGGACCGTTTTACTCTATTTAGTGCTCTTAAAATTCTAACTTGCTAGTTGAGCCTTCGTGCCTCATTTCGTTAGGTAAAGACGCGAATAGACCAAGTTATGTGTGAAATTTCAAAAAAACGTGAAAAGCTCCTCTATGGAGAGAGTTGAGCAATTCCAAAGCATCAATGTGGACCGTTGTACTCTATTTAGCGCTCTTAAAAGTCTAACTTGCTTGTTGAGCCTTCGTGCCACATTTCGTAAGGTAAAGACGCGAATAGACCAAGTTAAGTCTCAAATTGCTCAACGACAAGAAAAGCTCCTCTATGGAGAGAGTTGAGAAATTCGGGAGCATCAATGTGGACCGTTGTACCCTATTTAGTTCTCTTAAAAGTCTAACTTACTAGTTGAGCATTCTTGCCACGTTTCGCAAGGTAAAGACCCGAATAGACCAAGTTATGTCTCAAATTGCTCAAAAACTTCAAAAGCTCCTCTATGGAGAGAGTTGAGCAATTCCAAAGCATCAACGTGGACCGTTTTGCTTTATTTAGAGCTCTTAGAAGTCTAACTTGCTAGTTGAGCCTTTGTGCCACGTTTCGTAAGGTAAAGATGCGAATAGACCAAATTGTATTTGAAATTGCACACAAACGTGAAAACTCCTCTATGGAAAGAGTTGAGCAATTCCAAAGCATCGATGTGGACCGTTGTACTCTATTTAGTTCTCTTAAAAGTCTAACTTGCTAGTTGAGCCTTCGTGCCACGTCTCGTAAGGTAAAAACGCGAATAGACCAAGTTATGTCTCAAATTGCTCAAAGACGTGAAAAGCAACTCTATGGAGAGAGTTGAGGAATTCCAAAGCATCAAAGTGGACCGTCGTACTCTATTTAGTGCTCTTAATATTAGAACTTGCTATTTGAGCCTTCGTGCCTCATTTCGTGAGGTAAAGACGCGAATAGATCAAGTTATGTCTCAAATTGCTCAAAAATGTCAAAAGCTCCTGTATGGAGAGAGTTGAGCAATTCCAAAGCATCAATGTGGACCGTTGTACTCTATTTAGTGCTCTTAAAAGTCTAACTTGCTAGTTGAGCCTATGCGCAACGTTTCGTAAGGTAAAGACGTGAATAGACCAAGTTATGTCTCAAATTGCTCAAAGACGTGAAAAGCTCCTCTATGGAGAGAGTTGAGCAATTCCAAAGCATCAATGTGGACCGTTGTACTCTATTTAGTGCTCTTAAAAGTCTAACTTGCTAGTTGAGCCTTCGTGCCTCGTTTCGTTAGGTAAAGACGTGAATAGACCAAGTTATGTCTCAAATTGCTCAAAAACGTCAAAAGCTCCTGTATGGAGAGAGTTGAGCAATTCCAAAGCATCAATGTGGACCGTTGTACTCTATTTAGTGTTCTTAAAAGTTTAACTTGTTAGTTGAGCCTATGTGCAACGTTTCGTATGGGAAAGACGTGAATAGACCAAGTTATGTCTCAAATTGCTCAAAGACGTGAAAAGCTCCTCTATGGAGAGAGTTGAGCAATTTCAAAGCATCAATGCGAACCGTTGTACTTTATTGAGTGCTGTTAAAAGTCTAACTTTCTAGTTGAGCCTTCGTGCCTCATTTCGTTAGGTAAAGACAAGAATAGACCAAGTTATGTGTGAAATTTCAAAAAAACGTGAAAAGCTCCTCTATGGAGAGAGTTGAGCAATTCCAAAGCACGAATGTGGACCGTTGTACTCTATTTAGTGCTCTTAAAAGTCCAACTTTCTTGTTGAGCTTTCGTGCCACGTTTCGTAAGGTAAAGACGCGAATAGACCAAGTTAAGTCTCAAATTGCTCAAAGACGTGAAAAGCTCCTCTATGGAGAGAGTTGAGGACTTCCAAAACATCAAAGTGGACCGTCGTACTCTATTTAGTGCTCTTAAAAGTCTAACTTGCTAGTTGAGCCTTCGTGCCACTTTTCATAAGGTAAAGATGCAAATAGACCAAGTTGCGTTTGAAATTCCACAAAAACGTGAAAACTCCTCTATGGAAAGAGTTGAGCAATTCCAAAGCATCAATGTGGACCGTTGTACTCTATTTAGCGCTCTTAAAAGTCTAACTTGCTTGTTGAGCCTTCGTGCCACATTTCGTAAGGTAAAGACGCGAATAGACCAAGTTAAGTCTCAAATTGCTCAACGACAAGAAAAGCTCCTCTATGGAGAGAGTTGAGAAATTCGGGAGCATCAATGTGGACCGTTGTACCCTATTTAGTTCTCTTAAAAGTCTAACTTGCTAGTTGAGCATTCTTGCCACGTTTCGTAAGGTAAAGACCCGAATAGACCAAGTTATGTCTCAAATTGCTCAAAAACTTCAAAAGCTCCTCTATGGAGAGATTGAGCAATTCCAAAGCATCAACGTGGACCGTTTTGCTTTATTTAGAGCTCTTAAAAGTCTAACTTGCTAGTTGAGCCTTTGTGCCACGTTTCGTAAGGTAAAGATGCGAATAGACCAAATTGTGTTTGAAATTGCACAAAAATGTGAAAACTCCTCTATGGAAAGAGTTGAGCAATTCCAAAGCATCGATGTGGACCGTTGTACTCTATTTAGTTCTCTTAAAAGTCTAACTTGCTAGTTGAGCCTTCGTGCCACGTCTCGTAAGGTAAAAACGCGAATAGACCAAGTTATGTCTCAAATTGCTCAAAGACGTGAAAAGCTCCTCTATGGAGAGAGTTGAGGAATTCCAAAGCATCAAAGTGGACCGTCGTACTCTATTTAGTGCTCTTAAAATTAGAACTTGCTAGTTGAGCCTTCGTGCCTCATTTCGTTAGGTAAAGACGCGAATAGATCAAGTTATGTCTCAAATTGCTCAAAAATGTCAAAAGCTCCTGTATGGAGAGAGTTGAGCAATTCCAAAGCATCAATGTGGACCGTTGTACTCTATTTAGTGCTCTTAAAAGTCTAACTTGCTAGTTGAGCCTATGCGCAACGTTTCGTAAGGTAAAGACGTGAATAGACCAAGTTATGTCTCAAATTGCTCAAAGACGTGAAAAGCTCCTCTATGGAGAGAGTTGAGCAATTCCAAAGCATCAATGTGGACCGTTGTACTCTATTTAGTGCTCTTAAAAGTCTAACTTGCTAGTTGAGCCTTCGTGCCTCGTTTCGTTAGGTAAAGACGTGAATAGACCAAGTTATGTCTCAAATTGCTCAAAAACGTCAAAAGCTCCTGTATGGAGAGAGTTGAGCAATTCCAAAGCATCAATGTGGACCGTTGTACTCTATTTAGTGTTCTTAAAAGTTTAACTTGTTAGTTGAGCCTATGTGCAACGTTTCGTATGGGAAAGACGTGAATAGACCAAGTTATGTCTCAAATTGCTCAAAGACGTGAAAAGCTCCTCTATGGAGAGAGTTGAGCAATTTCAAAGCATCAATGCGGACCGTTGTACTTTATTGAGTGCTGTTAAAAGTCTAACTTTCTAGTTGAGCCTTCGTGCAACGTTTCGTAAGGTAAAGACGCGAATATACCAAGTTATGTCTCAAATTGCTCAAAGACGTGAAAAGCTCCTCTATGGGGAGAGTTGAGCAATTCCAAATCATCAATGTGGACCGTTGTGCTCTATTGAGTGTTGTTAAAAGTCTAACGTGCTAGTTGAGCCTTCGTGCCACGTTTCGTAAGGTAAAGACGCGAATAGACCAAGTTAAGTCTCAAATTGCTCAAAGACGTGAAAAGCTCCTCTATGGAGAGAGTTGAGGACTTCCAAAACATCAAAGTGGACCGTCGTACTCTATTTAGTGCTCTTAAAAGTCTAACTTGCTAGTTGAGCCTTCGTGCCACTTTTCATAAGGTAAAGATGCAAATAGACCAAGTTGCGTTTGAAATTCCACAAAAACGTGAAAACTCCTCTATGGAAAGAGTTGAGCAATTCCAAAGCATCAATGTGGACCGTTGTACTCTATTTAGCGCTCTTAAAAGTCTAACTTGCTTGTTGAGCCTTCGTGCCACATTTCGTAAGGTAAAGACGCGAATAGACCAAGTTAAGTCTCAAATTGCTCAACGACAAGAAAAGCTCCTCTATGGAGAGAGTTGAGAAATTCGGGAGCATCAATGTGGACCGTTGTACCCTATTTAGTTCTCTTAAAAGTCTAACTCGCTAGTTGAGCATTCTTGCCACGTTTCGTAAGGTAAAGACCCGAATAGACCAAGTTATGTCTCAAATTGCTCAAAAACTTCAAAAGCTCCTCCATGGAGAGAGTTGAGCAATTCCAAAGCATCAACGTGGACCGTTTTGCTTTATTTAGTGCTCTTAAAAGTCTAACTTGCTAGTTGAGCCTTCGTGCCACGTTTCGTAAGGTAAAGATGCGAATAGGCCAAGTTGTGTTTGAAATTGGACAAAAAGGTGAGAACTCCTCTATGGAGAGAGTTGAGCAATTCCAAAGCATCAATGTGGGCCGTTGTAGTCTATTTAGTGCTCTTAAAAGTCTAACTTGCTAGTTGAGCCTATGTGCAACGTTTCGTAAGGTAAAGACGTGAATAGACCAAGTTATGTCTCAAATTGCTCAAAGATGTGAAAAGCTCCTCTATGGAGGGAGTTCAGCAATTCCAAAGCATCAATGTGGACCGTTGTACTCTATTTAGTTCTCTTAAAAGTATAACTTGCTAGTTGAGCCTTCGTGCCACGTTTCGTAAGGTAAAGACGCGAATAGACCAAGTTATGTCTCAAATTGCTCAAAAACGTCAAAAGCTTCTCCATGGAGAGAGTTGAGCAATTCCAAGGCATCAACGTGGACCGTTTTACTCTATTTAGTGCTCTTAAATGTCTAACTTGCTAGTTGAGCCTTCGTGCCTCATTTCGTTAGGTAAAGACGCGAATAGACCAAGTTATGTCTCAAATTGCTCAAAAACTTCAAAAGCTCCTCCATGGAGAGAGTTGAGCAATTTCAAAGCATCAACGTGGACCGTTTTGCTTTATTTAGAGCTCTTAAAAGTCTAACTTGCTAGTTGAGCCTTTGTGCCACGTTTCGTAAGGTAAAGATGCGAATAGACCAAATTGTGTTTGAAATTGCACAAAAACGTGAAAACTCCTCTATGGAAAGAGTTGAGCAATTCCAAAGCATCGATGTGGACCGTTGTACTCTATTTAGTTCTCTTAAAAGTCTAACTTGCTAGTTGAGCCTTCGTGCCACGTCTCGTAAGGTAAAAACGCGAATAGACCAAGTTATGTCTCAAATTGCTCAAAGACGTGAAAAGCTCCTCTATGGAGAGAGTTGAGGAATTCCAAAGCATCAAAGTGGACCGTCGTACTCTATTTAGTGCTCTTAAAATTTGAACTTGCTAGTTGAGCCTTCGTGCCTCATTTCGTTAGGTAAAGACGCGAATAGATCAAGTTATGTCTCAAATTGCTCAAAAACGTCAAAAGCTCCTGTATGGAGAGAGTTGAGCAATTCCAAAGCATCAATGTGGACCGTTGTACTCTATTTAGTGCTCTTAAAAGTCTAACTTGCTAGTTGAGCCTATGTGCAACGTTTCGTAAGGTAAAGACGTGAATAGACCAAGTTATGTCTCAAATTGCTCAAAGAAGTGAAAAGCTCCTCTATGGAGAGAGTTGAGCAATTCCAAAGCATCAATGTGGACCGTTGTACTCTATTTAGTGCTCTTAAAAGTCTAACTTGCTAGTTGAGCCTTCGTGCCTCGTTTCGTTAGGTAAAGACGTGAATAGACCAAGTTATGTCTCAAATTGCTCAAAAACGTCAAAAGCTCCTGTATGGAGAGAGTTGAGCAATTCCAAAGCATCAATGTGGACCGTTGTACTCTATTTAGTGTTCTTAAAAGTTTAACTTGCTAGTTGAGCCTATGTGCAACGTTTCGTATGGGAAAGACGTGAATAGACCAAGTTATGTCTCAAATTGCTCAAAGACGTGAAAAGCTCCTCTATGGAGAGAGCTGAGCAATTTCAAAGCATCAATGCGGACCGTTGTACTTTATTGAGTGCTGTTAAAAGTCTAACTTTCTAGTTGAGCCTTCGTGCAACGTTTTGTAAGGTAAAGACGCGAATATACCAAGTTATGTCTCAAATTGCTCAAAGACGTGAAAAGCTCCTCTATGGGGAGAGTTGAGCAATTCCAAATCATCAATGTGGACCGTTGTGCTCTATTGAGTGTTGTTAAAAGTCTAACGTGCTAGTTGAGCCTTCGTGCAACGTTTCGTAAGGTAAAGACGCGAATAGACCAAGTTATGTTTGAAATTGCACAAAAACGTGAAAAACTCCTCTATGGAGGGAGTTCAGCAATTCCAAAGCATCAATGTGGACCGTTGTACTCTATTTAGTTCTCTTAAAAGTATAACTTGCTAGTTGAGCCTTCTTGCCACGTTTCGTAAGGTAAAGACGCGATTAGACCAAGTTATGTCTCAAATTGCTCAAAAACGTCAAAAGCTCCTCCATGGAGAGAGTTGAGCAATTCCAAGGCATCAACGTGGACCGTTTTACTCTATTTAGTGCTCTTAAAAGTCTAACTTGCTAGTTGAGCCTTCGTGCCACGTTTCGTAAGGTAAAGATGCGAATAGGCCAAGTTGTGTTTGAAATTGCACAAAAAGGTGAGAACTCCTCTATAGAGAGAGTTGAGCAATTCCAAAGCATCAATGTGGGCCGTTGTAGTCTATTTAGTGCTCTTAAAAGTCTAACTTGCTAGTTGAGCCTATGTGCAACATTTCGTAAGGTAAAGACGTGAATAGACCAAGTTATGTTTCAAATTGCTCAAAGATGTGAAAAGCTCCTCTATGGAGAGAGTTGAGCAATTCCAAAGCATCAATGTGGACCGTTGTACTTTATTGAGTGCTGTTAAAAGTCTAACTTGCTAGTTGAGCCTTCGTGCAACGTTTCAAAAGGTAAAGACGCGAATATACCAAGTTATGTCTCAAATTGCTCAAAGACGTGAAAAGCTCCTTTATGGAGAGAGTTGAGCAATTCCAAATAATCAATGTGGACCGTTGTGCTCTATTGAGTGCTGTTAAAAGTCTAACGTGCTAGTTGAGCCTTCGTGCCATGTTTCGTAAGGTAAAGACGCGAATAGACCAAGTTATCCTGGTTATTTACCAAACTAATAATCCTGTAAGCACTCCAGATTCATCTATTCTCAGTGTTTATTAGTTTTTCATATTCTTAGTGGTTATTAGTTTTTCAATTTCTATATCCTGGTTTGTTTGGTATCGGAGCCAAGTTTCTTTTTCCTGTTGTGGAGGAGAGTGGTGTCCAGAGAGAGTCGTAACTGAGTAATCCTTAGTCGCGTTGCCCGTTTGAGCCGAGAAAGGCGTGTTGTGGCGTAAAATCGTTGACAGAAAGGTTTTTGACATACCTGGAAGACATCATGAACCTTCTTAATAGGAATAAGACATCTAGCTCAAATACTAATGCTAATAAGAATAAAGAAATTATTAGGTATGATAATATTGAAGAAAAACTGCAAAACTGGAGTCTACCTCCAGTTTCTGCTCAAAAAATTTATAAATCTATAGGATCTTTTATTTTTAAATGTGATTATATTGTTAAAACTGCTGAAGAAACTATCACTTTAAAAGAAGGAGATGATACTTTCCGACTCTTATCAGAAAATCTGATAAAAGAACATCAAGAATCATACAAGTATATTCACCTGGGCATGGTGCAAATTGCATTGAAACCATTAACTCGGCTCGGGTTAAACACTTCGGTGTTGATATGTGTCAGAGATAAAAGACACAACAAATTTCAAGATTCTCTTCTGGGATGTGTAGAAACTACACTATGCGATGGTCCTGCATATTTTGCCTGTTTTCCGAATTTTAGTGTATCGTTGACAGATACAAATATACTAAAATCATTGGAACTAAACATCCAGTTAAATGGATTGGATATGCAGTCCGGATCTGAACCTGTAGCCCTGATCTATAGGGTATGTTACAAAGCTATGAATACCATAGCCCCCCAGGTTAGACCACTGCCGAATACTCTTTCTAATAGAAAGGGTGAAACTACTCTGTTTATAACAGATATAGCTAAATCGAATAAGGTTGTTCCAAAAACGATTTCATGGAATGAAGTTAAACTTCGAGAAACATGGAAGTTAGAATCAGCAGTAACACCTCCTAAAAGGGAGAATAGAGTGCTAGAAAAAATAAAAGAAAATAATGATGGTAGTGTAGAGATAAAATTCTCTAAAAACAGATCGGTCAAACTAGACCTTGGAAATCTGAAAAAAGAATTTTTAGAAGCAAGACCATCGATATCTTCAATGAGTAGTACTCCAAAAACAGACGGAGTAGTGACATCCGAAGAAAATATAAGCCATCCCACATATAGGAGAGTCCCGTCTCCAACCCCATCTGACATGGGATATATCGATGAGAACAGTTTGAATGTTCTCGAAAGAGGACAATCTTCAAAGAAAACAGTAAATGAAATTGAAATTCCCATGTTCGGTCCTCCGTTAACCAAAGAAGAAAAGATCCAAATCGGGCAAAATCTTATTGGGTTCACAGAGACCAAAATAGCGGTGCTTCAGTATTCCTTTAAAAGGAATAGCTACGCTCAACATTGGTTTTTCAGACGAACCCCGGAGCCAATGAGGCGAAGATGGATCTCTATGTACACAGCCTGTATCTTTCGTCATAAAATCCAAGGTTTAAACCCTCCTACGTTTCTGATGTTCTATCGAGAACTGCACAGGAAGATGGGCTTCGTAGAAAGGGAAACTTATATACCTCAATGGTCGGAGTCTGCTTATACTTTAAAAACTTCAGAACCATTTTCCTCAAATCGATTAAACGAAAGAAATCTAGAAATGGACGAAGAAAATTTTAGAGAGGTAATGGTAATTGAGACGAAATTCGTCTCTACTCAAGGAAGAGAGATGGTTGCAGTGCATCCACCACCGTTGAATTTAATTATTAAAAAGGATGCTCAGGATATTCCTGCTACTCCCTTCAAATTGGAAGGAGATATTAAGAGTGTTCTAAATCAAAATAATTATACAAATTATTTCCTACAAACTGTAGGAAAGCAATTAACCAAAATAGAAAGATCTATTCAAAAGGATAAAGACCAAGTAAAACTTGAGTCAACAACGAAGTCAGCCCAGGTACCTCAGATAAGATCTGACTACCAGATAAAATTAGAGCCATATAAGGACTTGATTGAAGAAATCCTAAGTAACGTCCGAAGCAAAGACGAGAGTAGTTCTTCGTCAAAAAAGCCTGAAATAGCAGTGCTGAGTGTTGGTAGCTCAGAAGTTACAGAAGACGAGGTGGCAGAGAATAATGAGGCCCTTCATGACGTTGAAAAAATGATTCACGATTTAGAAGTTAACAAAATCGATAAGGGATCAAGCTCTAAGCCTTATTATCCTCGTCCATCCCCAATGGACATGTTACATGAAGAACCAATTAGAGAACAAATATCTTTTGATGGTACTTCAGTCGTAGAATGGAATATTGATGGATTGTCAGAATATCAAATACTGACAAAGGTCCATCATATGGCTATGTTTGCCGCAGCCGCACATGCTAGAAGACTATCAGAAGAAGGCATTACCAAAGCACTGGTCTTAGGCTTCGCAGGCCAACTAAAAGGTTGGTGGGACTACTGTATTTCTGATATCGGGAAAGCTGAAATTTTGGCTGCCAAAAAAGAAGATGGTACAGTAGATTGTTTAAATACTCTGATTTATACAATCCTGAATCATTTTCTGGGAGAGTCTTGGTTAAACCAAGACAAGACAAGTGAAACCTTGATGAATTTAAGATGTCCGGATCTTTCTCATTATAAATGGTATAAAGATACCTTCTTTACTAAAGTTATGCAGAGAGGCGATTGTAATTCAGATTTTTGGAAGGAAAAATTCCTTTCCGGATTACCTATCCTTTTCTATGAAAGGATACGAAATCGTCTTATGACTCAATATAAAGGGGTAATACCCTATAATATGCTTACTTGGGGAGAATTATCCAACCAAGTTATGCGTGAAGGAATTACCCTATGTAATGAACTTAAATTACAAATGCAGTTGAAGAAGGAAAAGCAAATGGGCAAAAATGCTCTTGCTGATTTCTGCCGCCAAATTGGTTATCTCTCTAACTTTGGAGAGAAAAAATCTGGGGGGAACAGGAAGTATAAATATAAACATCGACGACATTACAAAGAATTCACTCCAAAGTATAGGAAAAAGAAGTCAGCACCAACTACATTCAGAAGAAAGAAGCAGGGAAAGAGGAGCTTTGCCGGCGGCAATAAAGATAGAAAGCCGGCTACATGTTACAGGTGCGGACGAATAGGTCACTATGCCAACAGATGTCGAGTAAAGACGGCGATAGACTCCCTGGAACTAGACGAAGGTATGAAGAAATCTTTAGAATTAGCCTTGCTAAATAATAAAGAAGAAGAAAAAAGAATTATGGAATTAACAGATGACTCCGAAATATCAGAAGAATCAGATAGTGAAGGAGAAGAGGAAGACTGTGATTGTGGTCTAAATGTTATAACAAGAGAAGATAATCTAGTATTAGATCTAATAGATCAAATACAAGATCCGGAGACTAGAAGAAAATTCTGGGAAAAATTGTTGCAGTCAAAAGACAGAGGTTTAGCCTCTACTATAGAAGGTAAAATGACTGCCATCCCATATGATGTAACACAGATTATTAATAAAATAAAAGAAAAATCTGTATCGAGAAAAACCTCTACAGATGATCTTCAACAAGAAGTAAAACTTCTTAAACAAGAGGTAAAATCACTAAAAGATCGGGTTGGCTCTCTAGAAGAGTACTCCATGATAAATCAAGAAAATGAGCATTTAGACCCTATGATGGAAATGTTAAAGAAAGAAGCGATGGGTGAAACTCTAGGAGAAACAAGTGGAACAAAAAATGAGGAAACTCCTCAAATAAGTATAATAGAGTCTACTAGGCAAAAATGGTTTGCTCAGATAACCATTTCAATTCAAAATGAATATATATTCCAGCAAAGGCCTTAATTGATTCTGGAGCAGATGTCTGTTGCATTCGAGAAGGCCTAGTACCTTCAAAGTATTTTTCCGAGACCACCCAAGTAATTAGATCAGCTAATCGGCAACCTCTACAGGTAAGGTATAAGCTGGAAAAGGCAGTAGTCTGCAACAATCAGGTATGTATTTCTATCCCTTTTGTTCTGGTTAAAAATATTTCACATGATGTAATATTAGGAAATGATGTAATATTAGGACCGTTACAAAATGGCATTTACAGTTCCTTTTGGGCACTATGAATGGAATGTAATGCCATTCGGTTTAAAAAATGCTCCTTCGGAATTCCAAAGGATTATGAACGAAATATTTAACCCTTATTCAACCTTTACTATAGTTTACATTGATGATGTTTTAGTATTCTCAAAATCGCTAGACCAGCATGTAAAACATCTGGAACATTTTCTCAAAATTATTGAGAAAGCTGGACTTGTTGTATCTGCCAGAAAAATGAAATTATTCCAAACTGAGATTCGATTCTTAGGGCATGATATAACATATGGCTCAATTAAGCCCATTGAAAGAGCCATAAGTTTTTCGGAAAAATTTCCGGATGAAATAACTGATAAAAAACAGTTGTAGAGATTTCTGGGAAGTCTTAACTATCTTTCTGATTTTTACCAAGATCTAGCGATTGACGCTAAGATACTATTTGAAAGGTTAAAAAAGAAGAACACTCCAGATTGGTCCGAGGCTCATACTAGAGCCGTGCAGAAGATCAAAAGTAAGACGAGGGAAATTCCTTGCCTAGCATTACCAGATCCCAATGCTTACAAAATCATCGAAACCGATGCCTCTGACAAAGGCTATGGAGGAATACTAAAGCAAAGATACGACAACAAAGAAAAATTAGTTAGATTTACGTTAGGAGTATGGTCAGGAAGTAGAGTAAATTATTCTACTGTTAAGAAGGAAGTCTTAGCCATAGTTTTATGCATTCAGAAATTTGAATCTGATTTAATAAACTAGAAATTCCTGCTAAGAATAGATTGTAGTGCTGCTAAGGACATTCTTACTAAGGATGTTAAAAATTTAGCTTCTAAACAAATATTTGCTAGATGGCAAGGAATTCTATCTGTGTTTGATTTTGATATTGAATATATTAAAGAAGAGTTAAACTCTCTACCTGATTTTCTAACTAGAGAATTCTTGCAGGGATAGGAAACTCAAAGGAGTAATGAAATCCCCTAATTTCAAGAAAACGAGAAATTCTCCTTTACGAGAGGCAACTTCGTCATCTGACAAGTCTACCAGACTAGTTGAAGAAGCTTACAAATTCGCAGCACCAGCAGCTTCTAACAAAGAATTTACCTACCCGTTTATTCAGGTTACTTCCAAACAAATTGTTTCAGTGGAGGTAAATCATATGAACCTTAATCCTCTTGAGATTGCCCAGCTCTACCTTTTCAGGGATATGCATCCTGCAAATCATCCCAAAGACGTGTTCTTTTACCAACAGGTTCTAATAGAATCTGGTTCAGTTATTTTTGAGCCTACTGTCAAAGGAGCGGAATGGGCCTATTCAAAATTAATAATAAAAAAGATCATGACTCTTGAAGATTGGGGTTTGGCCAGTCCGATATCTTTCAGGCAACTTCGCCACTTTGGTTATTTACCAAAACAATACAACTATTTCGACTATGTCAAAGCATGGAGCAGCGCTCTCTTTTATAGTAATAAAGCCAGAAAATTTAGCTGGTGGATTCAATTCCAGTTAGAAAAAGACCCTGCCCATTACAAATTTCCAAACTGGTTTTACCGTTGGTTTTGGGATTGGGGTTTAATTCCATTATGTTTACCCCAAAATGTTTCGCAGGTTCAAGAAAAATTCTGTAAGTTCAACCAAGGGGTTAAAAACCTTAACTTACTATTTGTTGCATGCTATCAAATTCCTTGGATAGTAAAATGGGATTATGATGTTTATCCCTACTCTTTGAAAAAATACCATCAGGAAGAAGCTTTTACTTATCTTAACCGAAGGATATATGTGAAATGGTGGGATAAGTATCAGTTTTTTGATCAGAAGGGTATATTTGAAAATAGGGGAGTAATTAGTCTACCTGGAAGTACTACTTCTGTGGTCAGTGAAAAGAATAGTAATCTCATTGATCTCTTCAAAGATCTCCTAAAAGGAAATTCTCGTGAAGAGCTAAAAAGACAGCTATTTGAAGCTTTGGACTCATCCGGCTCATCAACTTCATCTCCTATCAAAATCTTATCCTACGATCCAGAGCATGCCGACAACCTAGACTCTGACTATGATGTAGACCCCCTACTAGGCCGAGAGGGGTAATCATTTCAGCAAGCCCGTGATCATTGTACAGTTCTGCCGCCAGCACTTTCCTAGCAGGAGACAAGAAAAGTAACTTTTTGTGTGTCTAGGGAAATTTCTTTAAAGTTTATCGTTTGTTTTATTCTTAGGAGGAAATTGTGGTAGTTAGTCGAGGTGTACCCGCAATTACCCTTTTATCCTTGTAATTTTTCTATTTAAAGCCTTTCTCGTTTTTAGAAAGGGCATTGTAAAAAATTTGGAAGAAGAAGAATTGTGTGTGTGTGCTATCTTCCCGAGTCCATCGTCCTCTCAAGGAATCAGTTCTCTGGAAGCTCTTTGTAACCCTCATGTAAGATACTATCTTGTCTAGTAAATAATAGTTGTTTGTGTTATTTACGTTTATCTTCATGTGTTATTAATGTCTATGCCATATACTAGAGATTTAATACGTCGCCAGCGTGTGATAGAACGAAGAATAGCTAGGTATGAACGTGTGCATGAAAGATATGGAACTTTATTATCCTTAACCAATCATGTAAGCACTCCAGATTCATATTTTAGATTAAGAGCTAGACAACAGTTTATAGATAACCGCATAACTAAACTTCAGGGACAATGGCAGTACTTAGCGGATCAACTTGAAATATTGTCTCGCGGTTAAATCATCTATTCTCAGTGTTTATTAGTTTTTCATATTCTTAGTGGTTATTAGTTTTTCAATTTCTATATCCTGGTTAGTTTGGTATCGAAGCCAAGTTTCTTTTTCCTGTTGAAATAACTGATACAAGAAACTTGGCAACGCGACTAAGGATTACTCAGTTACGACTCTCTCTGGACACCACTCTCCTCCACAACAGGAAAAAGAAACTTGGCTCCGATACCAAACTAACCAGGATATAGAAATTGAAAAACTAATAGCCACTAAGAATATGAAAAACTAATAAACACTGAGAATAGATGATTTAACCGCGAGACAATATTTCAAGTTGATCCGCTAAGTACTGCCATTGTCCCTGAAGTTCAGTTATGCGGTTATCTATAAACTGTTGTCTAGCTCTTAATCTAAAATATGAATCTGGAGTGCTTACAGGATTGGTTAAGGATAATAAAGTTCCATATCTTTCATGCACACGTTCATACCTAGCTATTCTTCGTTCTATCACATGCTGGCGACGTATTAAATCTCTAGTATATGGCATAGACATTAATAACACATGAAGATAAACGTAAATAACACAAACAACTATTATTTACTAGACAAGATAGTATCTTACATGAAGGTTACAAAGAGCTTCCAGAGAACTGATTCCTTGAGAGGACGATGGACTCGGGAAGATAGCACACACACACAATTCTTCTTCTTCCAAATTTTTTACAATGCCCTTTCTAAAAACGAGAAAGGCTTTAAATAGAAAAATTACAAGGATAAAAGGGTAATTGCGGGTACACCTCGCCTAACTACCACAATTTCCTCCTAAGAATAAAACAAACGATAAACTTTAAAGAAATTTCCCTAGACACACAAAAAGTTACTTTTCTTGTCTCCTGCTAGGAAAGTGCTGGCGGCAGAACTGTACAATGATCACGGGCGTACTGAAATGATTACCCCTCTCGGCCTAGTAGGGGGTCTACATCATAGTAAGAGTCTAGGTTGTCGGCATGCTCTGGATCGTCGGATAAGATTTTGATAGGAGATGAAGTTGATGAGCCGGATGAGTCCAAAGCTTCAAATAGCTGTCTTTTTAGCTCTTCACGAGAATTTCCTTTTAGGAGATCTTTGAAGAGATCAATGAGATTACTATTCTTTTCACTGACCACAGAAGTAGTACTTCAAGGTAGACTAATTACTCCCCTATTTTCAAATATACCCTTCTGATCAAAAAACTGATACTTATCCCACCATTTCACATAGATCCTTCGGTTAAGATAAGTAAAAGCTTCTTCCTGATGGTATTTTTTCAAAGAGTAGGGATAAATATCATAATCCCATTTTACTATCCAAGGAATTTGATAGCATGCAACAAATAGTAAGTTAAGGTTTTTAACCCCTTGGTTGAACTTACAGAATTTTTCTTGAACCTGCGAAACATTTTGGGGTAAACATAATGGAATTAAACCCCAATCCCAAAACCAACGGTAAAACCAGTTTGGAAATTTGTAATGGGCAGGGTCTTTTTCTAACTGGAATTGAATCCACCAGCTAAATTTTCTGGCTTTATTATTGTAAAAGAGAGCGCTGCTCCATGCTTCGACATAGTCGAAATAGTTGTATTGTTTTGGTAAATAACCAAAGTGGCGAAGTTGCCTGAAAGATATCGGACTGGCCAAACCCCAATCTTCAAGAGTCATGATCTTTTTTATTACTAATTTTGAATAGGCCCATTCCGCTCCTTTGACAGTAGGCTCAAAAATAACTGAACCAGATTCTATTAGAACTTGTTGGTAAAAGAACACGTCTTTGGGATGATTTGCAGGATGCATATCCCTGAAAAGGTAGAGCTGGGCAATCTCAAGAGGATTAAGGTTCATATGATTTACCTCCACTGAAACAATTTGTTTGGAAGTAACCTGAATAAACGGGTAGGTAAATTCTTTGTTAGAAGCTGCTGGTGCTGCGAATTTGTAAGCTTCTTCAACTAGTCTGGTAGACTTGTCAGATGACGAAGTTGCCTCTCGTAAAGGAGAATTTCTCGTTTTCTTGAAATTAGGGGATTTAATTACTCCTTTGAGTTTCCTATCCCTACAAGAATTCTCTGGTTAGAAAATCAGGTAGAGAGTTTAACTCTCCTTTAATATATTCAATATCAAAATCAAACACAGATAGAATTCCTTGCCATCTAGCAAATATTTGTTTAGAAGCTAAATTTTTAACATCCTTAGTAAGAATGTCCTTAGCAGCACTACAATCTATTCTTAGCAGGAATTTCTGGTTTATTAAATCATATTCAAATTTCTGAATGCATAAAACTATGGCTAAGACTTCCTTCTTAACAGTAGAATAATTTACTCTACTTCCTGACCATACTCCTGACGTAAATCTAACTAATTTTTCTTTGTTGTCGTATCTTTGCTTTAGTATTCCTCCATAGCCTTTGTCAGAGGCATCGGTTTCGACGATTTTATAAGCATTGGGATCTGGTAATGCTAGGCAAGGAATTTCCTTGGTCTTACTTTTGATCTTCTGCACGGCTCTAGTATGAGCCTCGGACCAATCTGGAGTGTTCTTCTTTTTTAACCTTTCAAATAGTATCTTAGCGTCAATCGCTAGATCTTGGTAAAAATCGGAAAGATAGTTAAGACTTCCCAGAAATCTCTACAACTGTTTTTTATCAGTTATTTCATCCGGAAATTTTTCCGAAAAACTTATGGCTCTTTCAATGGGCTTAATTGAGCCATATGTTATATCATGCCCCAAGAATCGAATCTCAGTTTGGAATAATTTCATTTTTCTGGCAGATACAACAAGTCCAGCTTTCTCAATGATTTTGAGAAAATGTTCCAGATGTTTTACATGCTGGTCTAGCGATTTTGAGAATACTAAAACATCATCAATGTAAACTATCGTAAAGGTTGAATAAGGGTTAAATATTTCATTCATAATCCTTTGGAATTCCGAAGGAGCATTTTTTAAACCGAATGGCATTACATTCCATTCATAGTGCCCAAAAGGAACTGTAAATGCCGTTTTGTAACGATCCTTTTTGTCAATTTGAATTTGCCAATATCCCGATTTCATATCAAATTTTTAAAAGATAATAGCATCATATAATCTGTTTAACAGATCTCTTTTATTTGGAATGGGGTATCTAATCCATTGAAGCACCTTGTCTAAGGGCTTATAATTTATGACTAGTCTTGGAACGCCTCGTTCCAATTCAGCCGCATTTTCAACATAAAAGGCGGGACAACTCCAAGGACTCGAGCTTTTTCGAATGAGTTTTTTCTGTTCTAACTCAGCAATCTCTGTTTTACAGAGTTCCATATGTTTTTCATTCATAGCAATGGGTCTTGCTTTAGTGGGAATTTTTCTCTCATCAAAATCCTTTTCATAAGGCAATTTTACCACATAACTCTTTCTGTCCCAAAAGGCATTCGGAATTTCTGAACATACTCGAGTAACAAAGGACTTAGTGATTTCCTCTATTCTTTTCTTCATCTCAGGAGTAGCTAGTCTTTTAATTAATTTTTTAGACTTTATTTCTTCGCTTAAAGAATTAATAAAGTCTTGTTTATAATTAATAGATGTTAAGATTACATCTACTATTTTCTGAACTGGAGGTTCAATGAAATCGAACCTTATCTTATGCCCCTGAATTTCAGAGCATATTCCTGTTTCATCTATTCTATTAATCAGATAGAGTTTCATGAGAAACTCATTTCCTAATATTACATCATGTGAAATATTTTTAACCAGAACAAAAGGCACAGAAATACATACCTGCTTCTTTCTTCTGAATGTAGTTGGTGCTGACTTCTTTTTCCTATACTTTGGAGTGAATTCTTTGTAATGTCGTCGATGTTTATATTTATACTTCCTGTTCCCCCCAGATTTTTTCTCTCCAAAGTTAGAGGAATAACCAATTTGGCGGCAGAAATCACCAAGAGCATTTTTGCCCATTTGCTTTTCCTTCTTCAACTGCTTTTGTAATTTAAGTTCATTACATAGGGTAATTCCTTCACGCATAACTTGGTTGGATAATTCTCCCCAAGTAAGCATATTATAGGGTATTACCCCTTTATATTGAGTCATAAGACGATTTCGTATCCTTTCATAGAAAAGGATAGGTAATCCGGAAAGGAATTTTTCCTTCCAAAAATCTGAATTACAATCGCCTCTCTGCATAACTTTAGTAAAGAAGGTATCTTTATACCATTTATAATGAGAAAGATCCGAACATCTTATATTCATCAAGGTTTCACTTGTCCTGTCTTGGTTTAACCAAGACTCTCCCAGAAAATGATTCAGGATTGTATAAATCAGAGTATTTAAACACTTCTTTTTTGGCAGCCAAAATTTCAGCTTTCCCGGTATCAGAAATACAGTAGTCCCACCAACCTTTTAGTTGGCCTGCGAAGCCTAAGACCAGTGCTTTGGTAATGTCTTCTTCTGATAGTCTTCTAGCATGTGCGGCTGCGGCAAACATAGCCATATGATGGACCTTTGTCAGTATTTGATATTCCGACAATCCATCAATATTCCATTCTACGACTGAAGTACCATCAAAAGATATTTGTTCTCTAATTGGTTCTTCATGTAACATGTCCATTGGGGATGGACGAGGATAATAAGGCTTAGAGCTTGATCCCTTATCGATTTTGTTAACTTCTAAATCATGAATCATTTTTTCTACGTCATGAAGGGCCTCATTATTCTCTGCCACCTCGTCTTCTATAACTTCTGAGCTACGAACACTCAGCACTGCTATTTCAGTCTTTTTTGACGAAGAACTACTCTCGTCTTTGCTTCGGACGTTACTTACGATTTCTTCAATCAAGTCCTTATATGGCTCTAATTTTATCTGGTAGTCAGATCTTATCTGAGGTGCCTGGGCTGATTTCGTTGTTGACTCAAGTTTTACTTGGTCTTTATCCTTTTGAATAGATCTTTCTATTCTGGTTAATTGCTTTCCTACAGTTTGTAGGAAATAATTTGTATAATTATTTTGATTTAGAACACTCTTAATATCTCCTTCCAATTTGAAGGGAGTAGCAAGAATATCCTGAGCATCCTTTTTAATAATTAAATTCAACGGTGGTGGATGCACTGCAACCATCTCTCTTCCTTGAGTAGTGACGAATTTCGTCTTAATTACCATTACCTCTCTAAAATTTTCTTCGTCCATTTCTAGATTTCTTTCGTTTAATCGATTTGAGGAAAATGGTTATGAAGTTTTTAAAGTATAAGCAGACTCCGGCCATTGAGGTATATAAGTTTCCCTTTCTACGAAGCCCATCTTCCTGTGCAGCTCTCAATAGAACATCAGAAACGTAGGAGGGTTTAAACCTTGCATTTTATGACCAAAGATACAGGCTGTGTACATAGAGATCCATCTTCGCCTCATTGGCTCCGGGGTTCGTCTGAAAAACCAATGTTGAGCGTAGCTATTCCTTTTAAAGGAATACTGAAGCACCGCTATTTCAGTCTCTGGGAACCCAATAAGATTTTGCCCGATTTGGATCTTTTCTTCTTTGGTTAACGGAGGACCGAACATGGGAATTTCAATTTCATCTACTGTTTTCTTTGAAGATTGTCCTCTTTCGAGAACATTCAAACTGTTCTCATCGATATACCCCATGTCAGATGGGGTTGGAGACGGGACTCTCCTATATGTGGGATGGCTTATATTTTCTTCGGATGTCACTACTCCGTCTATTTTTGGAGTACTACTGATGTGCCAAATATATACATACATTTGCACATCCTTTACACATAAGTTCATCCCATTTTGAGTTGATTAAGAGTTGATATTGCCTAAGAAAGTTATATTTGCATATTGTAGGTGTCAAGGCAAGAAATGAAGGAAAATAGTGCAAAATGAAGATTTTTACTCCAGAACCGATTGCCGATCGATCGGAGCCATTACCGATCGATCAGACCTGCCAAAACAGCCTTGAATTCATGGAAACAGATTGTATTTCCGATCGATCGGAACAGTGTCCGAATTCACTAGTTTTTAAGCCAAAACGACCCCAACTTGTTTCGAAAACGACATAAGAGTTTGGGGAAGTATAAAAGGGCAAAAAAATAGGGTTTTGGGGAGTTCTTGGATGTTTTTTCATTCTACCGCCATTGGAGAGCTTGGAGCCACCATTGGAGCTTGGAGAAGAAGAGGGTCTACAAGGGGGTTTTCTCTCTCCTTTTCTATCCTAGTTTCTATGGTTGATTTCCTTTGTTTAATGATGTATTTTGCTTCCATGAGTGGCTAGATTTGTTACTAAGGACTTAATGTAACCAAACCTTGAAGATTCAATAAACTTGGTTTCCTTATTTCTTGATTTCTCTCTCTCTCTTGATTGTCTATGGGTGTGATTAATGCTTTTGAATGTTTGGCCATCATTCAATTGATTTGTTGCCTAGATTGAGACCGGAAGGAGATATCTAGGGTTTGCTCAAGCCATAGATGACATAGGGTGCATGAACCATAGGACTATAGGTTTGTGACGTATGCAATTGCTAAATGATTTCCATAGTTCTTAATGGGTTTTTGATATATTAATCCGATTGTTAGGAATAACAGGGATTTATGTTGAAAATATGTTTGATGTATCTAGGAATAGAACATTGAATAGGTTGGGAAATCGATTGTCATTATAGAGAGAGGAATTAGGGATTAAGGGACCAAGGGAATTGAATTGGATAGGTGAGGTGACGTTAAGTACCTTAGTGCTTTCCATCCTTGATTTCATACTTGTGTTTGATTTGTCTTTGTTCTTTTGCTTTAGTTTAGTTTAAAAACAAAATCAATCTCATATCCGTTTCCCCAATTTGCATAGTTGTTACTAGTTTGACATTGATCTTGATTGCCAACACATCCATAGTGGAAACGATAATTTACTCATCTCTTTATTACTTATACGATTTGTGCGCTTGCAATTAAATCCATATCAAGTTTTTGGCGCCGTTGCCGGGGATTGAGGCAATTGTTTTTTGTGTCAAATTAGGTTTTCAATTGAGTTAATTGGTTTTTATTTTTCTGTAGAAATTCTTTCTCTTGTATGAGCTTGGGAAGACGTTCATTTGATCCGGAATTAATTGCTATTGATTTGGAGACTGAAAGGACTCTTCACAATCTTAGACGGGAGCTTATTAATAATCAAATGGAAGGCATGAGAGACAATCAAGGAAGGGGGAATGTTGGTGATCTTGGTGGAGCTTTAATTGTGAATGATGGTAATGGTAATGGTGGAGGTGTTAATGGAAGAAATGGTGGTGATGAGGTTGGAGGCCCTCCTAGGCAATTTGATCCTCGCTCTCTTGAGGATTGTGCTAGGCCTACTTGGGATACAAATCCTTCAAGCATCCGTTATCCTCCTATCAATGCTACTAATTTTGAGATCAAGCCGGCTATCATCAACATTATCTCTAACTCGGTGGTTTTCTATGGTCTTCCTCATGAAGAGCCCAATGTCCATCTTCGCTCTTTCTTGCATGTGTGCACTACTTTTGGGATTAACGGAGCTTCTAAGGATGCTATTCTCTTGAGGTTATTTCCATTCTCTTTGAGGGATAAAGCTAAGGCATGGTTGATGTCACTTCCTCCCAATTCCATCACTACATGGGATGAGCTTTCGGAGCAATTTCTATCTAAATTTTTCCCTCCGGCGAAAGCGGTTCAAATCCGGAATGATATCATGACTTTCTCCCAATTTGATCTTGAATCTTTCCATGAAGCTTGGGAGAGGTTCAAAGCTATCTTGAGGAGTTGTCGCAATCACGGACTTGCGGAGTGGATTGTTTATCAAGCTTTTTATTCCGGATTGAGTATGTCCACAAGGAAAATGTTAGATGCAGCTGCGGGTGGTTCTTTTATGACTAAATCTCAAGAGGATGCTCGTAATTTGCTTGAGAAGGTTGCCAAGACGAATACGTCGTGGCCTACGGAGAGGCTACCACAAAGGCAAGGCAATTCAAGAGATGCCGATGTGATGTCCGCTTTGGCCGCTATGGCTAAAAAGATTGATGCTTTGACGGTGAATTCTCCTCAAGGAGTGCATGCGGCTCAAGGAATGCCTTTCGTATCTTGTGATTATTGTGGTGCTAGCCATGAAACCGGAGAATGCTTGATTACTAATGCATCTTCTTCTCAAAGTGAGCAAGCTAATGCTATTGGAGGTGGGCACTATAATCGGCCAAGAAATGATTCATACTCAAATTTCTACAATCCGGGATTTAGAAATCATCCAAATTTTTCTTGGAGCAACACTCAAAATGTGCAGAACCCTCCTCCTCAACAAATTCAGCCCCAAGAGAAGAAGAGGGACATCGATGAAATGTTTGCTAAGATGGTCGGGAGTATGGAAGCATTAGCCAACAACACAAACAGCTTCATTAGCAAGACTGATTCTGCATTACAAACTCAAGCATCATTGATTCAAAATCAAGGGGCTTCCATTAGAAATCTCGAGATACAAGTGGGGCAACTAGCTAATGATTTATCATCTAGAGAAAAAGGGGGACTCCCTAGCCAAACGGAGGTGAATCCGAAAGGGAAAGATCATTGCTATGCTATTACTCTACGGAATGGGAATCTAGTGAAAACTGCTACTGATCTAGATGCTGAAAAAGCGAAAAAACAAAAAAATGTAGAATTGCAGGAAAATGCAGCTGAAAAGTTACAGAGCCCATCTCCGATCGATCGGACATCCTCTCCGATCGATCGGACCACAATTCCAGCTGAAGATGAAATCGAGACAGAGCCAAAATCCGATCGATCGACCCAATTTTCGATCGATCGGACAATTGCAGATCACGCTAAAAATGTTGAAAAAACGCAGAAGAGCAGGGATGTGCAACCCCGGTATGTAGTTGAGTTGATTGGCCCGATAGTTCTCTTCCTGCACCTCCAATCAAACCTTACGTGCCTCCAATTCCATTTCCTCAAAGTTTAAAGAGCAACAAGAAGAATGATGATCAATTTTCTAAATTTTTGGAGGTATTCAAGAAGCTTCAAGTGAACATCCCCTTTGCCGAAGCTTTAGAGCAAATTCCTTGCTATGCCAAATTCATGAAAGAGATCTTATCCAAGAAGCGAAGGTTGAAGGAGCATGAAAAGATACAATTGACCGAAGAGTGTAGTGCCATTGTGCAACAGAAGCTCCCAATTAAGCAAGATGATCCTGGAAGTTTCACAATCCCGTGCACCATTGGAAACACCTTGATTGAAAGATCTTTATGTGATCTTGGAGCTAGCATCAATTTGATGCCATTATCGGTAGCTAAGCAAATTGGGATGAAGGAGATTAGTCCAACCACGGTGTCTTTGCAAATGGCGGATAGATCTATCAAGTATCCTATTGGCATGGTGGAGGATGTTTTAGTGAAGGTGGGTGATCTTATGTTCCCGTGGATTTTCTTATCTGGGATATGGAAGCCAATCCCACCACTCCATAATCTTGGGAAGGCCATTCTTGAGCACCGGGAGAGCTTTGATAGATGTTGAAAAAGGGAAGCTTACTTTGAGAGGTGCGGGAGGTGATCAAATCACTTTTAAAGTGTTTGGTAACAAAAGGAAAGAGGAGGTTTCTCAACAATGCCTCCAAGTGGAGCATATTGACATGGTTATCCCCGACACTCTTAAAAAGGATGCTCCATATATTCCGGTGGAAGTTTTCCTAGGCCAAGACTCCAAAGTGAAGCATGAAATTCCCAAGGCAGCCACCCAAGCTGAAAATGATGTATCAATGTCTCTAGTTGATGAGCCCAAGGAGAAGAAAAAGAAGAGGAAGAAAAAGAAGAAGACCAAGACCAAGAAAATGAAGAAAAATGCATATCCTAAGGAACAGTGTCCGATCGATCGGAGGTACTATTCACAGCATGCGCAGTTTCGCGAAAAAGTTCTGAATTCACTTGTTTTTAAGCCAAAACGACCCCAACTTGTTTTGAAAACGACATAAGAGTTTGGGGAAGTATAAAAGGGCAAAAAAAATAGGGTTTTGGGGAGTTCTTGGATGGTTTTTCATTCTACCACCATTGGAGAGCTTGGAGCCACCATTGGAGCTTGGAGAAGAAGAGGGTCTACAAGGGGGTTTTCTCTCTCCTTTTCTATCCTAGTTTCTATGGTTGATTTCCTTTGTTTAATGATGTATTTTGCTTCCATGAGTGGCTAGATTTCTTACTAAGGACTTAATGTAACCAAACCTTGAAGATTCAATAAACTTGGTTTCCTTATTTCTTGATTTCTCTCTCTCTCTCTTGATTGTCTATGGGTGTGATTAATGCTTTTGAATGTTTGGCCATCATTCAATTGATTTGTTGCCTAGATTGAGACCGGAAGGAGATATCTAGGGTTTGCCTCAAGCCATAGATGACATAGGGTGCATGAACCATAGGACTATAGGTTTGTGACTTATGCAACTGCTAAATGATTTCCATAGTTCTTAATGGGTTTTTGATATATTAATCCGATTGTTAGGAATAACAGGGATTTATGTTGAAAATATGTTTGATGTATCTAGGAATAGAACATTGAATAGGTTGGGAAATCGATTGTCATTATAGAGAGAGGAATTAGGGATTAAGGGACCAAGGGAATTGAATTGGATAGGTGAGGTGACGTTAAGTACCTTAGTGCTTTCCATCCTTGATTTCATACTTGTGTTTGATTTGTCTTTGTTCTTTTGCTTTAGTTTAGTTTAAAAACAAAATCAATCTCATATCCGTTTCCCCAATTTGCATAGTTGTTACTAGTTTGACATTGATCTTGATTGCCAACACATCCCTAGTGGAAACGATAATTTACTCATCTTTTTATTACTTGTACGATTTGTGCGCTTGCAATTAAATCCATATCAACTACTCATTGAAGATATCGATGGTCTTGCTTCTAAAAATTCTTTTTTCAGAGAGAGTCGTAACTGAGTAATCCTTAGTCGCGTTGCCCGTTTGAGCCGAGAAATGCGTGTTGTGGCGTAAAATCGTTGACAGAAAGGTTATTGACATACCTGGAAGACATCATGAACCTTCTTAATAGGAATAAGACATCTAGCTCAAATACTAATGCTAATAAGAATAAAGAAATTATTAGGTATGATAATATTGAAGAAAAACTGCAAAACTGGAGTCTACCTCCAGTTTCTGCTCAAAAAATTTATAAATCTGTAGGATCTTTTATTTTTAAATGTGATTATATTGTTAAAACTGCTGAAGAAACTATCTCTTTAAAAGAAGGAGATGATACTTTCCGACTCTTATCAGAAAATCTGATAAAAGAACATCAAGAATCATACAAGTATATTCACCTGGGCATGGTGCAAATTGCATTGAAACCATTAACCCGGCTCGGGTTAAACACTTCGGTGTTGATATGTGTCAGAGATAAAAGACACAACAAATTTCAAGATTCTCTTCTGGGATGTGTAGAAACTACACTATGCGATGGTCCTGCATATTTTGCCTGTTTTCTGAATTTTAGTGTATCGCTGACAGATACAAATATACTAAAATCATTGGAACTAAACATCCAGTTAAATGGATTGGATATGCAGTCCGGATCTGAACCTGTAGCCCTGATCTACAGGGTATGTTACAAAGCTATGAATACCATAGCCCCCCAGGTTAGACCACTGCCACATACTCTTTCTAATAGAGTGCTAGAAAAAATAAAAGAAAATAATGATGGTAGTGTAGAGATAAAATTCTCTAAAAACAGATCGGTCAAACTAGACCTTGGAAATCTGAAAAAAGAATTTTTAGAAGCAAGACCATCGATATCTTCAATGAGTAGTACTCCAAAAATAGACGGAGTAGTGACATCCGAAGAAAATATAAGCCATCCCACATATAGGAGAGTCCCGTCTCCAAACCCATCTGACATGGGGTATATCGATGAGAACAGTTTGAATGTTCTCGAAAGAGGACAATCTTCAAAGAAAATAGTAGATGAAATTGAAATTCCCATGTTCGGTCCTCCGTTAACCAAAGAAGAAAAGATCCAAATCGGGCAAAATCTTATTGGGTTCACAGAGACCAAAATAGCGGTGCTTCAGTATTCCTTTGAAAGGAATAGCTACGCTCAACATTGGTTTTTCAGACGAACCCCGGAGCCAATGAGGCGAAGATGGATCTCTATGTACACAGCCTGTATCTTTCGTCATAAAATCCAAGGTTTAAACCCACCTACGTTTCTGATGTTCTATCGAGAGCTGCACAGGAAGATGGGCTTCGTAGAAAGGGAAACTTATATACCTCAATGGCCGGAGTCTGCTTATACTTTAAAAACTTCAGAACCATTTTCCTCAAATCGATTAAACGAAAGAAATCTAGAAATGGACGAAGAAAATTTTAGAGAGGTAATGGTAATTGAGACGAAATTCGTCACTACTCAAGGAAGAGAGATGGTTGCAGTGCATCCACCACCGTTGAATTTAATTATTAAAAAGGATGCTCAGGATATTCCTACTACTCCCTTCAAATTGGAAGGGGATATTAAGAGTGTTCTAAATCAAAATAATTATACAAATTATTTCCTACAAACTGTAGGAAAGCAATTAACCAGAATAGAAAGATCTATTCAAAAGGATAAAGAGCAAGTAAAACTTGAGTCAACAACGAAGTCAGCCCAGGTACCTCAGATAAGATCTGACTACCAGATAAAATTAAAGCCATATAAGGACTTGATTGAAGAAATCCTAAGTAACGTCCGAAGCAAAGACAAGAGTAGTTCTTCGTCAAAAAAGCCTGAAATAGCAGTGCTGAGTGTTGGTAGCTCAGAAGTTACAGAAGACGAGGTGGCAGAGAATAATGAGGCCCTTCATGACGTAGAAAAAATGATTCACGATTTAGAAGTTAACAAAATCGATAAGGGATCAAGCTCTAAGCCTTATTATCCTCGTCCATCCCCAATGGACATGTTACATGAAGAACCAATTAGAGAACAAATATCTTTTGATGGTACTTCAGTCGTAGAATGGAATATTGATGGATTGTCAGAATATCAAATACTGACAAAGGTCCATCATATGGCTATGTTTGCCGCAGCCGCACATGCTAGAAGACTATCAGAAGAAGACATTACCAAAGCACTGGTCTTAGGCTTCGCAGGCCAACTAAAAGGTTGGTGGGACTACTGTATTTCTGATACCGGGAAAGCTGAAATTTTGGCTGCCAAAAAAGAAGATGGTACAGCAGATTGTTTAAATACTCTGATTTATACAATCTTGAATCATTTTCTGGGAGAGTCTTGGTTAAACCAAGACAGGACAAGTGAAACCTTGACGAATTTAAGATGTCCGGATCTTTCTCATTATAAATGGTATAAAGATACCTTCTTTACTAAAGTAATGCAGAGAGGCGATTGTAATTCAGATTTTTGGAAGGAAAAATTCCTTTCCGGATTACCTATCCTTTTCTATGAAAGGATACGAAATCGTCTTATGACTCAGTATAAAGGGGTAATACCCTATAATATGCTTACTTGGGGAGAATTATCCAACCAAGTTATGCGTGAAGGAATTACCCTATGTAATGAACTTAAATTACAAAAGCAGTTGAAGAAGGAAAAGCAAATGGGCAAAAATGCTCTTGGTGATTTTTGCCGCCAAATTGGTTATCCCTCTAAACTTTGGAGAGAAAAAATCTGGGGGGAACAGGAAGTATAAATATAAACATCGACGACATTACAAAGAATTCACTGCAAAGTATAGGAAAAAGAAGTCAGCACCAACTACATTCAGAAGAAAGAAGCAGGGAAAGAGGAGCTTTGCCGGCGGCGATAAAGATAGAAAGCCGGCTACGTGTTACAGGTGCGGACGAATAGGTCACTATGCCAACAGATGTCGAGTAAAGATGACGATAGACTCCCTGGAACTAGACGAAGGTATGAAGAAATCTTTAGAATTAGCCTTGCTAAATAATAAAGAAGAAGAAAAAAAAATTATGGAATTAACAGATGACTCCGAAATATCGGAAGAATCAGATAGTGAAGGAGAAGAGGAAGACTGTGATTGTGGTCTAAATGTTATAACAAGAGAAGATAATCTAGTATTAGATCTAATAGATCAAATACAAGATCCGGAGACTAGAAGAAAATTCTGGGAAAAGTTGTTGCTGTCAAAAGACAGAGGTTTAGCCTCTAAGATAGAAGGTAAAATGACTGCCATCCCATATGATGTAACACAGATTATTAATAAAATAAAAGAAAAATCTGTATCGAGAAAAACCTCTACAGATGATCTTCAACTAGAAGTAAAACTTCTTAAACAAGAAGTAAAATCACTAAAAGATCGGGTTGGCTCTCTAGAAGAGTACTCCATGATAAATCAAGAAAATGAGGATTTAGACCCTATGATGGAAATGTTAAAGAAAGAAGCGATGGGTGAAACTCTAGGAGAAACAAGTGGAACAAAAAATGAGGAAACTCCTCAAATAAGTATAATAGAGTCTACTGGGCAAAAATGGTTTGCTCAAATAACCATTTCAATTCAAAATGAATATGTATTCCAGGCAAAGGCCTTAATTGATTCTGGAGCAGATGTCTGTTGCATTCGAGAAGGCCTAGTACCTTCAAAGTATTTTTCCAAGACCACCCAAGTAATTAGATCGGCTAATCGGCAACCTCTACAGGTAAAGTATAAGCTGGAAAAGGCAGTAGTCTGTAACAATCAGGTATGTATTTCTATGCCTTTTGTTCTGGTTAAAAATATTTCACATGATCTAATATTAGAAAATGAGTTTCTCCTGAAACTCTATCCGATTAATAGAATAGATGAAACAGGAATATGCTCTGAAATTCAGGGGCATAAGATAAGGTTCGATTTCATTGAACCTCCAGTTCAGAAAATAGTAGATGTAATCTTAACATCTATTAATTATAAACAAGACTTTATTAATTCTTTAAGCGAAGAAATAAAGTCTAAAAAATTAATTAAAAGACTAGCTACTCCTGAGATGAAGAAAATAATAGAGGAAATCACTAAGTCCTTTGTAACTCGAGTATGTTCAGAAATTCCGAATGCCTTTTGGGACAGAAAGAGTTATGTGGTAAAATTGCCTTATGAAAAGAATTTTGATGAGAGAAAAATTCCCACTAAAGCAAGACCAATTGCTATGAATGAAAAACATATGGAACTCTGTAAAACAGAGATTGTTGAGTTAGAAAAGAAAAAACTCATTCGAAAAGCTCGAGTCCTTGGAGCTGTCCCGCCTTTTATGTTGAAAATGCGGCTGAATTGGAACGAGGCGTTCCAAGACTAGTCATAAATTATAAGCCCTTAAACAAGGTGCTTCAATGGATTAGATACCCCTAACAAAGAATTTACCTACCCGTTTATTCAGGTTACTTCCAAACAAATTGTTTCAGTGGAGGTAAATCATATGAACATTAATCCTCTTGAGATTGCCCAGCTCTACCTTTTTAGGGATATGCATCCTGCAAATCATCCCAAAGACGTGTTCTTTTACCAACAGGTTCTAATAGAATCTGGTTCAGTTATTTTTGAGCCTACTGTCAAAGGAGCGGAATGGGCCTATTCAAAATTAATAATAAAAAAGATCATGACTCTTGAAGATTGGGGTTTGGCCAGTCCGATATCTTTCAGGCAACTTCGCCACTTTGGTTATTTACCAAAACAATACAACTATTTTGACTATGTCGAAGCATGGAGCAGCGCTCTCTTTTACAATAATAAAGCCAGAAAATTTAGCTGGTGGATTCAATTCCAGTTAGAAAAAGACCCTGCCCATTGCAAATTTCCAAACTGGTTTTACCGTTGGTTTTGGGATTGGGGTTTAAATCCATTATGTTTACCCCAAAATGTTTCGCAGGTTCAAGAAAAATTCTATAAGTTCAACCAAGGGGTTAAAAACCTTAACTTACTATTTGTTGCATGCTATCAAATTCCTTGGATAGTAAAATGGGATTATGATGTTTATCCCTACTCTTTGAAAAAATACCATCAGGAAGAAGCTTTTACTTATCTTAACCGAAGGATCTATGTGAAATGGTGGGATAAGTATCAGTTTTTTGATCAGAAGGGTATATTTGAAAATAGGGGAGTAATTAGTCTACCTGAAAGTACTACTTCTGTGGTCAGTGAAAAGAATAGTAATCTCATTGATCTCTTCAAAGATCTCCTAAAAGGAAATTCTCGTGAAGAGCTAAAAAGACAGCTATTTGAAGCTTTGGACTCATCCGGCTCATCAACTTCATCTCTTATCAAAATCTTATCCTACGATCCAGAGCATTCCAAGGTCTAGTTTGACCGATCTGTTTTTAGAGAATTTTATCTCTACACTACCATCATTATTTTCTTTTATTTTTTCTAGCACTCTATTCTCCCTTTTAGGAGGTGTTACTGCTGATTCTAACTTCCATGTTTTTGGAAGTTTAACTTCATTCCATGAAATCGTTTTTGGAACAACCTTATTCGATTTAGCTATATCTGTTATAAACAGAGTAGTTTCACCCTTTCTATTAGAAAGAGTATGTGGCAGTGGTCTAACCTGGGGGGCTATGGTATTCATAGCTTTGTAACATACCCTGTAGATCAGGGCTACAGGTTCAGATCCGGACTGCATATCCAATCCATTTAACTGGATGTTTAGTTCCAATGATTTTAGTATATTTGTATCTGTCAGTGATACACTAAAATTCAGAAAATAGGCAAAATATGCAGGACCATCGCATAGTGTAGTTTCTACACATCCCAGAAGAGAATCTTGAAATTTGTTGTGTCTTTTATCTCTGACACATATCAACACCGAAGTGTTTAACCCGAGCCGGGTTAATGGTTTCAATGCAATTTGCACCATGCCCAGGTGAATATACTTGTATGATTCTTGATGTTCTTTTATCAGATTTTCTGATAAGAGTCAGAAAGTATCATCTCCTTCTTTTAAAGAGATAGTTTCTTCAGCAGTTTTAACAATATAATCACATTTAAAAATAGAAGATCCTACAGATTTATAAATTTTTTGAGCAGAAACTAGAGGTAGACTCCAGTTTTGCAGTTTTTCTTCAATATTATCATACCTAATAATTTCTTTATTCTTATTAGCATTAGTATTTGAGCTAGATGTCTTATTCCTATTAAGAAGGTTCATGATGTCTTCCAGGTATGTCAATAACCTTTCTGTCAACGATTTTACGCCACAACACGGCTTTCTCGACGCAAACGGGCAACGCGACTAAGGATTACTCAGTTACGACTCTCTCTGGACACCACTCTCCTCCACAACAGGAAAAAGAAACTTGGCTTCGATACTAAACTAACCAGGATATAGAAATTGAAAAACTAATAACCACTAAGAATATGAAAAATTTCCGGATGAAATAACTGATAAAAAACAGTTGCAGAGATTTCTGGGAAGTCTTAACTATATTTCCGATTTCTACCAAGAAGAACACTCTAGATTGGTCCGAGGCTCATACTAGAGCCGTGCAGAAGATCAAAAGTAAGACCAAGGAAATTCCTTGCCTAGCATCAATGTGGACCGTTGTACTCTATTTAGTGTTCTTAAAAGTCTAACTTGCTAGTTGAGCCTATGTGCAACGTTTCGTAAGGTAAAGACGTGAATAGACCAAGTTATGTCTCAAATTGCTCAAAGACGTGAAAAGCTCCTCTATGGAGAGAGTTGAGCAATTCCAAAGCATCAATCTGGACCGTTGTACTTTATTGAGTCCTGTTAAAAGTCTAACTTGCTAGTTGAGCCTTCGTGCAACGTTTCATAAGGTAAAGACGCGAATATACCAAGTTATGTCTCAAATTGCTCAAAGACGTGAAAAGCTCCTCTTTGGGGAGAGTTGAGCAATTCCAAAACATCAATGTGGACCGTTGTGCTCTATTGAGTGTTGTTAAAAGTCTAACGTGCTAGTTGAGCCTCCGTGCAATGTTTCGTAAGGTAAAGACGCGAATAGACTAAGTTATGTGTGAAATTGCACAAAAACGTGAAAAGCTCCTCTATGGAGAGAGTTGAGCAATTCCAAAGCACGAATGTGGACCGTTGTACTCTATTTAGTGCTCTTAAAAGTCTAACTTGCTTGTTGAGCCTTCGTACCACGTTTCGTAAGGTAAAGACGCGAATAGACCAAGTTAAGTCTCAAATTGCTCAAAGACGTGAAAAGCTCCTCTATGGAGAGAGTTGAGGAATTCCAAAGCATCAATGTGGACCGCTGTACTCTATTTAGTGCTCTTAAAAGTCTAACTTGCTAGTTCAGCGTTCGAGCCACGTTTCGTAAGGTAAAGACGCGAATAGACCAAGTTATGTTTGAAATTGCACAAAAACGTTTCGTAAGGTAAAGACGCGAATAGACCAAGTTATGTATGAAATTGCACAAAAACGTGAAAAGCTCCTTGATGGAGAGAGTTGAGCAATTGCAAAGCACGAATGTGGACCTTTGTACTCTATTTAGTGCTCTTAAAAGTCTAACTTGCTTGTTGAGCCTTCGTGCCACGTTTTGTAAGGTAAAGACGCGAATAGACCAAGTTAAGTCTCAAATTGCTCAAAGACATGAAAAGCTCCTCTATGGAGAGAGTTGAGGAATTCGAAAGCATCAATGTGGACCGTTGTACTCTATTTAGTGCTCTTAAAAGTCTAACTTGCTAGTTCAGCGTTCGTGCCACGTTTCGTTTGGTAAAGACGCGAATAGACCAAGTTATGTTTGAAATTGCACAAAAACGTGAAAAGCTCTTCTATGGAGTGAGCTAAGCAATTCCAAAGCATCAAAGTGGACCGTTCTACTCTATTTAGTTCTTTTAAAAGTCTAACTTGCTAGTTGAGCCTTCATGCCACGTTTCGTAAGGTAAAGACGCAAATAGACCAAGTTATGTCTCAAATTGCTAAAAAACGTCGAAAGCTCCTCCATGGAGAGAGTTGAGCAATTCCAAAGCATCAATGTGGACCATTTTACTCTATTTAGTGCTCTTAAATGTCTAACTTGCTAGTTGAGCCTTCGTGCCACGTTTCGTAAGGTAAAGATGCGAATAGGCCAAGTTGTGTTTGAAATTGCACAAAAACGTGAAAACTCCTCTATGGAGAGAGTTGCGCAATTCCAAAGCATCAATGTGGGCCGTTGTACTCTATTTAGTGCTCTTAAAAGTCTAACTTGCTAGTTGAGCCTATGTGCAACGTTTCGTAAGGTAAAGACGTGAATAGACCAAGTTATGTTTGAAATTGCACAAAAACGTGAAAAGCTCCTCTATGGAGAGAGTTGAGCAATTCCAAAGCATCAATGTGGACCGTTGTACTCTATTTAGTGCTCTTAAAAGTCTAACTTACTAGTTGAGCCTTCGTGCCTCGTTTCGTTAGGTAAAGACGCGAATAAACCAAGTTATGTCTCAAATTGCTCAAAAACGTCAAAAGCTCCTGTATGGAGAGAGTTGAGCAATTCCAAAGCATCAATGTGGCCCGTTTTACTCTATTTAGTGTTCTTAAAAGTCTAAATTGCTAGTTGAGCCTATGTGCGACATTTCTAAGGTAAAGATGTGAATAGACCAAGTTATGTCTCAAATTGCTCAAAGACGTGAAAAGCTCCTCTATGGAGAGAGTTGAGCAATTCCTAAGCATCAATGTGGACCATTGTACTTTATTGAGTGCTGTTAAAAGTCTAACTTGCTAGTTGAGCCTTCGTGCAACGTTTCACAAGGTAAAGACGCGAATATACCAAGTTAGGTCTCAAATTGCTCAAAGACGTGAAAAGCTCCTCTATGGGGAGAGTTGAGCAATTCCAAATCATCAATGTGGACCGTTGTGCTCTATTAAAAATCTAACGTGCTAGTTGAGCCTTCGTGCAACGTTTCGTAAGGTAAAGACGCGAATTGACCAAGTTATGTGTGAAATTGCACAAAAACGTGAAAAGCTCCTCTATGAAGAGAGTTGAGCAATTCCAAAGCACGAATGTGGACCATTGTACTCTATTTAGTGCTCTTAAAAGTCTAACTTGCTTGTGGAGCCTTCGTGCCACGTTTCGTAAGGTAAAGACGCGAATAGACCAAGTTAAGTCTCAAATTGCTCAAAGACGTGAAAAGCTCCTCTATGGAGAGAGTTGAGGAATTCCAAAGCATCCATGTGGACCGCTGTACTCTATTTAGTGCTCTTAAAAGTCTAACTTGCTAGTTCAGCGTTCGAGCCACGTGTCAAAAGGTAAAGACGCGAATAGACCAAGTTATGTTTGAAATTGCACAAAAACGTTTCTTAAGGTAAAGACGCGAATAGACCAAGTTATGTGTGAAATTGCACAAAAACGTGAAAAGCTCCTCTATGGAGAGAGTTGAGCAATTCCAAAGCATCAATGTGGACCGTTGTACTCTATTTAGTTCTCTTAAAAGTCTAACCTACTAGTTGAGCCTTCGTGCCTCGTTTCGTTAGGTAAAGACGCGAATAGAACAAGTTATGTCTAATATTGCTCAAAAACGTCAAAAGCTCCTGTATGGAGAGAATTGAGCAATTCCAAAGCATCAATGTGGACCGTTGTACTCTATTTAGTGCTCTTAAAAGTCTAACTTGCTAGTTGAGCCTATGTGCAACGTTTCGTAAGGTAAAGACGTGAATAGGCCAAGTTATGTCTCAAATTGCTCAAAGATGTGAAAAGCTCCTCTGTGGAGAGAGTTGAGCAATTCCAAAGCATCAATGTGGACCGTTGTACTTTATTGAGCGCTGTTAAAAGTCTAACTTGCTACTTGAGCCTTCGTGCAACGTTTCGGAAGGTAAAGACACGAATATACCAAGTTCTGTCTCAAATTGCACAAAAACGTGAAAACTCCTCTATGGAAAAAGTTGAGCAGTTCCAAAGCATCAATGTGGACCGTCGTACTCTATTTAGTGCTCTTAAAAGTCTAACTTGCTAGTTGAGCCTTCGTGCCACTTTTCGTAAGGTAAGGATGCGAATAGACCAAGTTGTGTTTGAAAGTGCACAAAAACGTGAAAACTCCTCTGTGGAAAGAGTTGAGCAATTCCAAAGCATCAATGTGGACCGTCATACACTATTTAGTGCTCTTAAAAGTCTAACTTGCTAGTTGAGCCTTCGTGCCACTTTTCGTAAGGTAAGGATGCGAATAGACCAAGTTGTGTTTGAAAGTGCACAAAAACGTGAAAAGCTCCTCTATGGAGAGAGTTGAGCAATTCCAAAGCATCAATGTGGACCGTCGTACTCTATTTAGTGCTCTTAAAAGTCTAACTTGCTAGTTGAGCCTTCGTGCCACATTTCGTAAGGTAAAGATCCGAATAGATCAAGTTATGTTTGAAATTACACAAAAACGTGAAAAGCTCCTCTATGGAGAGAGTTGAGCAATTCCAAATCATAAATGTGGACCGTTGTACTCTATTTAGTGCTCTTAAAAGTCTAACTTGCTAGTTGACCCTTCGTGCAACGTTTCGTAAGGTAAAGACGCGAATAGACCAAGTTATGTTTGAAATTGCACAAAAACGTGAAATGCTCCTCTATGGAGAGAGTTGAGCAATTCCAAAGCATCAATGTGAACCGTCGTACTCTATTTAGTGCTCTTAAAAGTCTAACTCACTAATTGAGCCTTCGTGCCACTTTTCGTAAGGTAAAGATGCGAATAGACCAAGTTGTGTTTGAAATTGCACAAAAACGTGAAAACTCGTCTATGGAAAGAGTTGAGCAATTACAAAGCATCAATGTGGACCGTCGTACTCTATTTAGTGCTCTTAAAAGTCTCACTTGCTAGTTGAGCCTTCGTGCCACTTTTCGTAAGGTAAAGATGCGAATAGGCGAAGTTCTGTTTGAAATTGCACAAAAACGTGAAAAGCTCCTCCATGGAGAGAGTTGAGCAATTCCAAAGCATCAATGTGGACCATTGTACTCTATTTGGTGCTCTTAAAAGTCTAACTTGCTAGTTGAGCCTTCGTGCAACGTTTCGTAAGGTAAAGATGCGAATGGACCAAGTTATGTTTGAAATTGCACAAAAACGTGAAAAGCTCCTCTATGGAGAGAGTTGAGCAATTCCAAAGCATCAATGGGGACCGTCGTACTCTATTTAGTGCTCTTAAAAGTCTAACTTGCTAGTTGAGCCTTCGAGCCACTTTTCGTAAGGTAAAGATCCGAATAGACCAAGTTATGTTTGAAATTGCACAAAAACGTGAAAAGCTCTTCCATGGAGAGAGTTGAGCAATTCCAAAGCATCTATGTGGACCGTTGTACTCTATTTAGTGCTCTTAAAAGTCTAACTTGCTAGTTGAGCCTTTGTGCCTCGTTTCGTTAGGTAAAGACGTGAATAGACCAATTTATGTCTCAAATTACTCAAAAACGTCAAAAGCTCCTGTATGGAGAGAGTTGAGCAATTCCAAAGCATCAATGTGGACCGTTGTACTCTAGCTAGTGCTCTTAAAAGTCTAACTTGCTAGTTGAGCCTATGTGCAACGTTTCGTAAGGTAAAGACATGTATAGGCCAAGTTATGTATGAAATTGCTCAAAGACGTGAAAAGCTCCTCTATGGAGAGAGTTGAGCAATTCCATAGCTTCAATGTGGACCGTTGTACTTTATTGAGTGCTGTTAAAAGTCTAACTTGCTACTTGAGCCTTCGTGCAACATTTCGGAAGGTAAAGACGCGAATATACCAAGTTATGTCTCAAATTGCACAAAAAAGTGAAAACTCCTCTATGGAAAGAGTTGAGCAATTTCAAAGCATCAATGTGGACCGTTGTACTCTATTTAGTGCTCTTAAAAGTCTAACTTTCTAGTTGAGCCTTCGTGCAACGTTTCGTAAGGTAAAGACGCGAATAGACCAAGTTATGTTTGAAATTGCACAAAAACATGAAAAGCTCCTCTATGGAGAGAGTTGAGCAATTCCAAAGCATCAATGTGGACCGTATTTAGCGCTCTTGAAAGTCTAACTCACTAATTGAGCCATCGTGCCACTTTTCGTAAGGAAATGATGCGAATAGACCAAGTTGTGTTTGAAATTGCACAAAAACGTGAAAACTCCTCTATGGAAAGAGTTGAGCAATTCGAAAGCATCAATGTGGACCGTCGTACTCTATTTAGTGCTCTTAAAAGTCTAACTTGCTAGTTGAGCCTTCGTGCCACTTTTCGTAAGGTAAAGATTCGAATAGACCAAGTTATGTTTGAAATTGCACAAAAACGTGAAAAGCTCCTCTATGGAGAGACTTGAGCAATTCCAAAGCATCAATGTGGACCGTCGTACTCTATTTAGTGCTCTTAAAAGTCTAACTTGCTAGTTGAGCCTTCGTGCCACTTTTCGTGAGGTAAAGATGCGAATAGACCAAGTTATGTTTCAAATTGCACAAAAACGTGAAAAGCTCCTTTATGGAGAGATTCTAGAAAATCCAAATCATCAATGTGGACCGTTGTACTCTATTTAGTGCTCTAAAAAGCCTAACTTGCTAGTTGAGCCTATGTGCAACGTTTCGTAAGGTAAAGACGTGAATAGGCCAAGTTATGTCTCAAATTGCTCAAAGATGTGAAAAGCTCCTCTGTGGAGAGAGTTGAGCAATTCCAAAGCATCAATGTGGACCGTTGTACTTTATTGAGCGCTGTTAAAAGTCTAACTTGCTACTTGAGCCTTCGTGCAACGTTTCGGAAGGTAAAGACACGAATAGACCAAGTTCTGTCTCAAATTGAACAAAAACGTGAAAACTCCTCTATGGAAAGAGTTGAGCAGTTCCAAAGCATCAATGTGGACCGTCGTACTCTATTTAGTGCTCTTAAAAGTCTAACTTGCTAGTTGAGCCTTCGTGCCACTTTTCGTAAGGTAAGGATGCGAATAGACCAAGTTGTGTTTGAAAGTGAACAAAAACGTGAAAACTACTCTGTGGAAAGAGTTGAGCAATTCCAAAGCATCAATGTGGACCGTCATACACTATTTAGTGCTCTTAAAAGTCTAACTTGCTAGTTGAGCCATCGTGCCACTTTTCGTAAGGTAAGGATGCGAATAGACCAAGTTGTGTTTGAAAGTGCACAAAAACGTGAAAAGCTCCTCTATGGAGAGAGTTGAGCAATTCCAAAGCATCAATGTGGACCGTCGTACTCTATTTAGTGCTCTTAAAAGTCTAACTTGCTAGTTGAGCCTTCGTGCCACATTTCGTAAGGTAAAGATCCGAATAGATCAAGTTATGTTTGAAATTACACAAAAACGTGAAAAGCTCCTCTATGGAGAGAGTTGAGCAATTCCAAATCATCAATGTGGACCGTTGTACTCTATTTAGTGCTCTTAAAAGTCTAACTTGCTAGTTGAGCCTTCGTGCAACGTTTCGTAAGGTAAAGACGCGAATAGACCAAGTTATGTTTGAAATTGCACAAAAACGTGAAATGCTCCTCTATGGAGAGAGTTGAGCAATTCCAAAGCATCAATGTGAACCGTCGTACTCTATTTAGTGCTCTTAAAAGTCTAACTCGCTAATTGAGCCTTCGTGCCACTTTTCGTAAGGTAAAGATGCGAATAGACCAAGTTGTGTTTGAAATTGCACAAAAACGTGAAAACTCGTCTATGGAAAGAGTTGAGCAATTCCAAAGCATCAATGTGGACCGTCGTACTCTATTTAGTGCTCTTAAAAGTCTCACTTGCTAGTTGAGCCTTCGTGCCACTTTTCGTAAGGTAAAGATGCGAATAGGCGAAGTTCTGTTTGAAATTGCACAAAAACGTGAAAAGCTCCTCCATGGAGAGAGTTGAGCAATTCCAAAGCATCAATGTGGACCATTGTACTCTATTTGGTGCTCTTAAAAGTCTAACTTGCTAGTTGAGCCTTCGTGCAACGTTTCGTAAGGTAAAGATGCGAATGGACCAAGTTATGTTTGAAATTGCACAAAAACGTGAAAAGCTCCTCTATGGAGAGAGTTGAGCAATTCCAAAGCATCAATGGGGACCGTCGTACTCTATTTAGTGCTCTTAAAAGTCTAACTTGCTAGTTGAGCGTTCGAGCCACTTTTCGTAAGGTAAAGATCCGAATAGACCAAGTTATGTTTGAAATTGCACAAAAACGTGAAAAGCTCTTCCATGGAGAGAGTTGAGCAATTCCAAAGCATCTATGTGGACCGTTGTACTCTATTTAGTGCTCTTAAAAGTCTAACTTGCTAGTTGAGCCTTTGTGCCTCGTTTCGTTAGGTAAAGACGTGAATAGACCAATTTATGTCTCAAATTACTCAAAAACGTCAAAAGCTCCTGTATGGAGAGAGTTGAGCAATTCCAAAGCATCAATGTGGACCGTTGTACTCTAGCTAGTGCTCTTAAAAGTCTAACTTGCTAGTTGAGCCTATGTGCAACGTTCGTAAGGTAAAGACATGAATAGGCCAAGTTATGTATGAAATTGCTCAAAGACGTGAAAGCTCCTCTATGGAGAGAGTTGAGCAATTCCATAGCTTCAATGTGGACCGTTGTACTTTATTGAGTGCTGTTAAAGTCTAACTTGCTACTTGAGCCTTCGTGCAACATTTCGGAAGGTAAAGACGCGAATATACCAAGTTATGTCTCAAATTGCACAAAAAAGTGAAAACTCCTCTATGGAAAGAGTTGAGCAATTTCCAAAGCATCAATGTGGACCGTTGTACTCTATTTAGTGCTCTTAAAGTCTAACTTTCTAGTTGAGCCTTCGTGCAACGTTTCGTAAGGTAAAGACGCGAATAGACCAAGTTATGTTTGAAATTGCACAAAAACATGAAAAGCTCCTCTATGGAGAGAGTTGAGCAATTCCAAAGCATCAATGTGGACCGGTATTTAGCGCTCTGAAAGTCTAACTCAGCTAATTGAGCCATCGTGCCACTTTTCGTAAGGTAAATGATGCGAATAGACCAAGTTGTGTTTGAAATTGCACAAAAACGTGAAAACTCCTCTATGGAAAGAGTTGAGCAATTCGAAAGCATCAATGTGGACCGTCGTACTCTATTTAGTGCTCTTAAAAGTCTAACTTGCTAGTTGAGCCTTCGTGCCACTTTTCGTAAGGTAAAGATTCGAATAGACCAAGTTATGTTTGAAATTGCACACAAACGTGAAAAGCTCCTCTATGGAGAGAGCTTGAGCAATTCCAAAGCATCAATGTGGACCGTCGTACTCTATTTAGTGCTCTTAAAAGTCTAACTTGCTAGTTGAGCCTTCGTGCCACTTTCGTGAGGTAAAGATGCGAATAGACCAAGTTATGTTTAGAAATTGCACAAAAACGTGAAAAGCTCCTTTATGGAGAGATTCTAGAAAATCCAAATCATCAATGTGGACCGTTGTACTCTATTTAGTGCTCTAAAAAGCCTAACTTGCTAGTTGAGCCTATGTGCAACGTTTCGTAAGGTAAAGACGTGAATAGGCTAAGTTATGTCTTAAATTGCTCAAAGACGTGAAAAGCTCTTCTATGGAGAGAGTTGAGCAATTCCAAAGAATCAATGTGGACCGTTGTACTTTATTGAGTGCTGTTAAAAGTTTAACTTGCTACTTGAACCTTCGTGCAACGTTTCGGAAGGTAAAGACGCGAATATACCAAGTTATGTCTCAAATTGCACAAAAACGTTAAAACTCCTCTATGGAAAGAGTTGAGCAATTCCAAAGCATCAATGTGGACCGTTGTACTCTATTTAGTGCTCTTAAAAGTCTAACTTGCTAGTTGAGCCTTCGTGCAACGTTTCGTAAGGTAAAGATGCGAATAGACCAAGTTATGTTTGAAATTGCACAAAAACATGAAAAGCTCCTCTATGGAGAGAGTTGAGCAATTCCAAAGCATCAATGTGGACCGTTGTACTCTATTTAGTGCTCTTAAAAGTCTAACTTGCTAGTTGAGCCTTCGTGCAACTTTTCGTAAGGTAAAGACGCGAATGGAACAAGTTATGTTTGAAATTGCACAAAAACGTGAAATGCTCCTCTATGGAGAGATTTGAGCAATTCCAAAGCATCAATGTGGACCGTCGTACTCTATTTAGCGCTCTTGAAAGTCTAACTCGCTAATTCAGCCATCGTGCCACTTTTCGTAAGGTAAAGATGCGAATAGACCAAGTTGTGTTTGAAATTGCACAAAAACGTGAAAACTCCTCTATGGAAAGAGTTGATTAATTCCAAAGCATCAATGTGGACCGTCATACTCTATTTAGTGCTCTTAAAAGTCTAACTTGCTAGTTGAGCCTTCGTGCCACTTTTCGTAAGGTAAAGATTCGAATAGACCAAGTTATGTTTGAAATTGCACAAAAACGTGAAAAGCTCCTCTATGGAGAGACTTGAGCAATTCCAAAGCATCAATGTGGACCGTCGTACTCTATTTAGTGCTCTTAAAAGTCTAACTTGCTAGTTGAGCCTTCGTGCCACTTTTCGTGAGGTAAAGATGCGAATAGACCAAGTTATGTTTCAAATTGCACAAAAACGTGAAAAGCTCCTTTATGGAGAGATTCTAGAAAATCCAAATCATCAATGTGGACCGTTGTACTCTATTTAGTGCTCTAAAAAGCCTAACTTGCTAGTTGAGCCTATGTGCAACGTTTCGTAAGGTAAAGACGTGAATAGGCTAAGTTATGTCTTAAATTGCTCAAAGACGTGAAAAGCTCTTCTATGGAGAGAGTTGAGCAATTCCAAAGAATCAATGTGGACCATTGTACTTTATTGAGTGCTGTTAAAAGTTTAACTTGCTACTTGAACCTTCGTGCAACGTTTCGGAAGGTAAAGACGCGAATATACCAAGTTATGTCTCAAATTGCACAAAAACGTTAAAACTCCTCTATGGAAAGAGTTGATCAATTCCAAAGCATCAATGTGGACCGTTGTACTCTATTTAGTGCTCTTAAAAGTCTAACTTGCTAGTTGAGCCTTCGTGCAACGTTTCGTAAGGTAAAGATGCAAATAGACCAAGTTATGTTTGAAATTGCACAAAAACATGAAAAGCTCCTCTATGGAGAGAGTTGAGCAATTCCAAAGCATCAATGTGGACCGTTGTACTCTATTTAGTGCTCTTAAAAGTCTAACTTGCTAGTTGAGCCTTCGTGCAACTTTTCGTAAGGTAAAGACGCGAATGGAACAAGTTATGTTTGAAATTGCACAAAAACGTGAAATGCTCCTCTATGGAGAGATTTGAGCAATTCCAAAGCATCAATGTGGACCGTCGTACTCTATTTAGCGCTCTTGAAAGTCTAACTCGCTAATTGAGCCATCGTGCCACTTTTCGTAAGGTAAAGATGCGAATAGACCAAGTTGTGTTTGAAATTGCACAAAAACGTGAAAACTCCTCTATGGAAAGAGTTGATTAATTCCAAAGCATCAATGTGGACCGTCATACTCTATTTATTGCTCTTAAAAGTCTAACTTGCTAGTTGAGCCTTCGTGCCACTTTTCGTAAGGTAAAGATCGAATAGACCAAGTTATGTTTGAAATTG